>NW_015506082.1:256663-299501 GCF_001515645.1 Sinocyclocheilus grahami
CTTCAATTACAGCTGGGTAATCCCTCCAGCGATGGCAGGTATGTTTCAGGTGAAAACAGGTTAAGTCACACATACACACACACACACACACACACACCCCTGACAGGCTAGGGTGTTGCCCTTCTTTGATGTGTAGCCAGTTTGTTTGAGAAACACACTTGAGCTGCTGTGACGTGCCCGAGAGATCACCCCACACATGATAGGTCCCTTGTCTGCACTGCCTTGACATCCTGGGAATCTTGTGCACACACACACACACACCCCCATACTCATACACTGTTGTTCGACTGCCAGCCTTGACCTGTATTTGTAATATTTTTGACTGTTTACAAAACACAAAATGTATGTACCGTTTCTGTGCAATGACGTATGATGCTACCACAACAGAAGCAGAGACTATTTCTTTAACTAGGGGCACTTTTGAACCCGTGGACTTTCATGAAATAAACACTCTCAAAACACAACTTTTAAACTCTATGGCAACATTTAAGCTCAAGCTGCAAAATTTAAGCTCAAACAATTACATATAATATTATAGATAAAACATTACAAGTTAAAAATGTATATAAATATATGTACATATATATAAATATAAAAATGTGTGTATACATATATATATATATATATATATATATATAGTGGGTACGGAAAGTGTAATGATTTTATATACATGTAATAAATTTTTATGATTAATTTGAATGTTTTTAGAAATTCTAGCTCTGCAACAAGGGTAAAACAATAAAATCTGTAATTTTCTTGTCTTGGAAATTCTAATCTGTAATTTTAACATCTTATATTTCACCTCAAGCACTTCAGTGACACTGTATACTGTATGTGTGTACATTACATGTTTTACAATAATTATATGTGTGTGTGTGTAAATGGCATTTGAAAAGAATGCATGAAAGCATTATCTGAAATCTGTCATTTAAAAAAAGTCAAATGAAATGTTGAAAGCATAGTAAAAAGTTTAAAGGTAACACTAAAATAACAAAAAAGGGGAAAAATAGAATCTGAAATCTGTTAATTAGCAGTTTCAATAAAAATCATCCCTGGGAACATAAAAGTGCCCATAGTTGAAGAAACACCCAATTATGCTTATCCATCCCTGGCATTCTCACTCACAGTAGACAGGAACCATTGCTCTAATCTCTTTTCAGGTTGGTTGCAAAGAGCACATTTCTTTTTTACCCCTCTCTCTACCTCTCTGTTTGTCAAGCATGCCATCAGATTAGCCGGCGCTCTGGTTTCAGCGCTAATTGTGCTCGTCCACTTAAAAAGCTGACAGACTCTTGAGTGTGGAAAATCGCAGGCCTTGGGTGGCTTACCGCTCATCCATCATCAGCAAATAGATCCCTCACAAGAGCTGCACACCATCACCATTAGCACACGGCACACCATCACTATTAACCTGCCGCGTGCTCCCCATCAGCTAGCGCTCAAGCACGTCTATAGCGTGGCTTGTATAGGACACTTAAATGTGAAGATTAATGTACATTTCAGAATAAAAACGGCAAGAACCAACAAACAAGCGGCTAAAAATGTTAACGTTCGAAGAATGTTCTGAGATTCAATGCTGAAGTAACCTTGTTTTGATGCAAATCCTAACAGTAGCTTGAATAATTCCCTCTTTTATTTTAACAATAACTTTCAAAACAAAAAAAAGTAGCAGTTTTTCCCCTCATGGTATTCATTCAATAATTTTATTTATTTATGTTCCTTACGTGATGTTTTTCCCAATTTGTCTGTCTGTGAGATGTTGCTATACATCCTGGTGGAGGCTTAGCTTCCTGTTTCTTCCTCTGAAATACAATACAACTATAATTTCATATTTCACAATGACAGAAAACCACAGCAAGGATTTTTAATTAAAAACCGAATGAGTGAAATGAAAGTGGGAGGAGAGACAATAAAAGCAGGAATGTGCGCATCCGCGGACAGATTCTCAGCGTATTTTTTTTATTTAAGACCTGCGCCTGTGCGCTAACAGCATTAATGACATTATAAAGAATTATGAGCAGAAATCGAATTTGCTTCGCCACTTGAGCGCCACTAAAATGCCAAACAATAAACTACCAGATTGCAAATTAGATCAGTAAAAATATCAAACACATTGCGGTGGTGGGGGAGAGAGAGAGAAAAGGGAGAGGGAGGGGGAAAAAATCCATAATTGTGTTTAGCGTCTGGACCCCAGGGAGTGAAGACACTAAAGATCATCAGGGACCGACGTGCGAGCCTGCTATTGACAGTGTGCTAAAAATCGACAGGCTAACTAAATAAACACTGCAGGCTCCATTAAATATTCAACAGCTGAGATTTAACTAAATCGCCCGTGTTTCGCTTCTGCGCATCCCCCTTGGAATCGCTACTTTCTCCTGTTTTGCCTCTCCTTCTCGCTCTCTCTCTCTCCGTCTCTCGCACTCTCTACTCATCACCCCATCTTTTTTCCTTCCCTCACTCTTGACAGCAATAAATGATGTGGAGCCTGAGGGCCTGACTCCGAGGGGAGAGAGCGGAGGCCTCAGCCTGCTCAGAAAAAGCAATAGAGGAGAAACAGCCAATGACCGATGCTCATCACGCCAGCACTGAGGCGAAGATCAGTGACATTAAATAAAGGCTCCGAACACCTCCCGCTACCAAGATGGAGGACCTGTCATGGGCGCACACATCCACAAAATCTACCCAGCGTGCACTCTGTGACTGGATGGATGCACACCGTCAAAGAAACCGGGAACCATTTTGGCAAAGCAGATGTTTATGATGGCTGCAATACAAGGTCTTATATTCAGGGTTAAATAAACAGATTTGTTAACCATATGAGATATTGTTTAAAAAATGTATTTGATCATACCAGCAGTGATTGGTTGGGTTTCCAGTATGTGAACAGAATGGAGTGATGGCAATTTGCCTCCACACTCAAACATTCTGTGATCACTGAGCTACAGCTCCACTCCAGGCTTTCTCACTCGCTGAATAGAGGAACACAGCTTTGAGTTCACTTTAACATTTGTGCTCTGTTACAACTATATTGTAGTCCTTTCAACATAATTTATATACACAAGTGAAATCATGTTTGTGCAATTTCTGTACAGTTGCAATGGGCTATAGTTGATCTGAGAGTTGTATTCAGTTTTTTGCTATATTTTTCTCATATTTTTAAATTAATTTTCCCTAAATATGTTATTTTTGAATTATTGACTTTTTATCTGTTCAATACACTGAAGAGAACATTGGGATAGAAATAATTTTCACTCAGAATTAGAATTTCACACAAAATCAGAATTTCACACAAAATTAATTGCAAAGAAATGGCAAGTAACACACTGAGTTAAACACAATTAAAAGAAATACTTAAATATTATTTTCTTGTAAATATTTGTTTTATTTCCAAGTTTGAGAAATAATTTGTACAGTGTAATATTCTACTATTTCCATCTCTCTTTTATACAAACTGCTTGAAAACTTGTACTAATTTGTACAAGATGGCAAAGGCATTATTTATTTAGATCTTGGCTAGGCTTAGGTTGGGGTTGTATGTTTAAAAAACAAACCAAAAAAAAAGATTTCGACATCTCACATGAATTATGAAGACTTTTTTGAGACTAGGTTGACTAATAATACATTAACACCACACTGTGGTGAATTCTTGTAGACATGCAATTGCATTATGGGCTGTTACCCGTTATGATCATGATAGAGTGGTATTAGAGTGAGAGAGTCCAACTTTCAAAACACAAAACAAAAAGTATGTGAACCACTCATATACTTCAGTTGAGTTTCCTGAAATAATACATCAGAATTTCAATAAAGCCATGTGATCTCAACTGTCATCCCTCAGTTGTGTTGCACCAAGACAGACCTCTCTAGGACCATCACCTTGGATGTGTTTTTTAATCATATCAGCATCCTGACACTGATGGTCCAACTCGAGGGACAATCTCCTGTCCCTCCTCTAGCATTCGACTACTGCCCACACCATATCTGTGTATTTCTAGGGGGATAGATCAGGACAGATGAGGCACGAGCCAAACCCGTTAATCTGAACTGAAAACCAAACTCCTCCAGGTTTCTCCTTCTCTTTCTGTGCTCATCTGCTCCCGCGAGAACGGAGAAGCACTTATGCAAATGAGCAGTGACAGCGTTATTGTGGAAGGAATATCAATGGAGTAATTACAGCACAGCCAGCACTCCTTTCCCCACCACCCCTACCCGACTTCATCTCACAGCCCAGCTATGGCTCTCCCTGAGGGGGGAGGAGGAGACAGCAGCCACACTCTCTAGATCCAGAGCTAATAATGGAGGAACAGGTACAGGCACTGAAGGAGTCAGCACAGGGGTCCTGAGACGCAGACGTGGCTAAAAGTGGCCCGCGGTCCCAAAGATTGATCACAACATGATCTGATGATTAATGTGCAGTGAGCTGTGTTGAAAGGCTCCGAACAGGAAACTGTGTCGCTGTTTGTCTCTACGTGTATGTAAATGTATGCTCAAGTGGATTGAGTGGTGAGTTTTGAAGGCACCTGTACTACTGAAGGATGTCAAGTCTCAAAGGAAAACTGCCACTGTGGTTACAGTACACTCATAACTTTGTAATTGTAAACATTAGTGAATATGTTTAACATTTTACATCTGTTGAGGTCACCTATATTAGTGATGCATGATATATTGGTATCATTGGTTGGAGATTTTTCATTTATCAGTATAGTTTTTTTTTTTTAACTTAACCTTTGTCAACTAATGTTCACTAACAGTTTGAAAACACTGAAAATGAATGTCCATTTTTCATACTGTACATACAATGCAGTGATGCCTAAATGGATTTGTAACATTTAAATGTATTTTTTGTTGTTGTGTGTTTTATTTTTTAGTCTTCTATTTTTAATAATTATCAGCTTATTGTATTGGACAGTTTTAACATCAGTGCATCACTAATATATACACTATTTTAAATTCAGGAAAACTTTAAAAGTTTGAAAATTTTATTTTTTAGCAGATATACACATTTATAATATACATATTGTCTCTTCAATAAAGAAAAGACCAAACATATTGATGACTCATCTTGCACTCACCTAACCTTCCAAATTGTTTGTCTAATAAAATGCTGTAGATTGAGAATGTCTGTCCCTCCGAAGCCAAGTGGCAAATAATGGTTCACTGCTGACATACACACTTAAGGATATTGACTATTTAAACAAAAAAAGGACAAGCCCTTCAATATGTGATATGTCGTGTTTCAACTTGGTGTTTCAATACATCAGCACAATAAAACTGTGCTCACAGTCATTTCACAGGCTTCTCAAAAAAGTGCTGATAGTTACAGTAAATGAACAATCACAACTGCACGTCACAACATATCAGAATGTCATGTTGGTGTGAGTGAATTACATCCAACATTAAGCTTCAACATTAAACTTCAAGGGAAAAAAACCCCACAGTTTTTATAACTACCCATGAAACATCACAGCATATTCCTGCAGTCTGTAAATATACTGCCCGAAGCAAGATTTACTTTAGCTTAAAAGAATATAACAAGTTTAGAATCTTAGCGTACTTATGCTTGCTTACAGGATTAGCGTTCATCAGTGAGGTGATTTACTCTGACGGGCTCTGGAATCAAGTTGGCGATTGTCCAATGAGCAAACACTTTTGGCATGTAAGAGTTGTCTAATTTAATGCTCAAATTTGTCTCTTTGTGCTTAGGGAAAGCACTCCTAGCCCCATTAATCCATGTGAAACAACAGTCAGGCACGCCTCAAGAGAAGTAATCTTTCATCCTCACCATCTATTCACAGGTGAAGGATGGGTATGGCCATAAATAATGAGGGGGAGAAGAAAAAAGGAGGAAGGGGGGATCAAGGCGAACGCTGGGAGACCAGAAAAAGCAAGGGAGAGAAAGCTAAGGAGAAAGAGGGGATAGTTTCAAAGCCATCACATTCCTTAATACCCCCCTTAGGCTGAGCATTAACATGGCTAGGGCTGGAATGTCACCCTATGTGCACCATCACTGGCATGAGAGATACCCCTAAAAACATATCTCATATCTGTAAACATTTCTCACACTCTTAAAAATAAAGGTTCCAAAAGCAATTCCATAGAACCATTTTGGTTCCCCAAAAAACCTTTCAGTGAACAGTTCTTGAAAGAACCCCTTTTGCCTTAGTGTGAAAAACATTTGAATAATCTAAAGAACCTTTTTACACTTTAAAGAAACTTCTCTGCCATGGAAAGGTTTCATGGATGCTAAAGGTTCTTTTTGGAACCATAGATGTCAAACATTTCCATTGCATAAAAGGTTATTTACAATGGGAAAAGGTTCTTCAGATTATTGAAATATCCTTCACACTAAGATAAAAAGGTTCTTTTAAAAATTGTTCACTGAAAGGTTCTTTGGGGAACCCAAAATGGTTCAGGTAACGAGTGCAGGTAATGCTTAACGAAAGTGTTTGAAATCAAAAGTTACAGAACAATGCAAAAGTTAACAATACAATCTGTTTTAATTCATAAGAGAAGGGGACGGGGAATTAATAAATTAGCAGGAGATTAGGAGACATCTTCAGAGGGCAAGAGGAGTAGAGCAGGGGTCAAGCCCAAGACCCCAAACACATTCTGTTACTGCACGGCACTGGCGATGTCCAAGCACCTCATAGATCACAGTGCGCTTATCCCCACACTTATCTCACGAGCAATAACTCCCAACTAAAACTTGAAGAGAGTAAAACAGATGAAGTGAGAGACAGGAACCAGAGGTTTCCGAGGCCATTCGCCCCTTCCGTCTGCACCAGCCTCTTCATTCGCACGTGTTTGCACTCTAACGGACAGCCAAAACAAATCGCTCGCGACCCCACTGGCATATAAATTCTGATTATAGGGGTGAAATGCGCTTGCGGATTCCCTACCACACATTTCTGAGGTCTGTGTGGCCGTAAATAAATCAGAGAATCATCCCTTGTAGTTTCGCCCGATCCTGCGTAGTCCCAAAAACCAATGTGTTGCTTCAGATGGGAATCAGTTTACTGGCTTTGAAAGTGGTAATAAATGTATTGGGATATGCAATGGTAATATAAACAAACAGCTATGTTTTCATAGTTGGAGAACAGATATGTGTGGCAATCAGGTCAATTAAGATTTGCTGAACACGAAAGGATTGGATTTATTGCAAAAACTTGCCTGACACACATCGTATAATTTATACAGCAGATTGATGAATGTTTCCATGCAAAGCAAACCTGAAAAATAAACAAATGGGATGGTGAATATAGGAAAGAAATAAGCAACTGTCAAGTATGATCTTCATTTGCTCACTGGCCTTTCAGAGAACAAATTGTTACAATGCAATAAAAAAATATTCAGAAATAGGATATAGGTCTGTGGTGTGACATTTTCTTGATCATTTTTAACTGCCATTGTTCTTATGTTTAAAAGGTCTGTTTTGCATTTTCTCAGTTTTATTTTTCTTTATGGTAATAAAAATAACAAATTAAAATAACGGGCAACTCTCCACCGCATGAGCCCCCCCGTGGGAGGAGCTGTAAAGCTGATGCTAACATGATTAACAGTGTTGACAATGAAAAAATAAAGAGTAAGAAAAACATGCCCTCTCTATTTATTTTTCCTGTTCCCTTCTATGCCGTTTTTTTCCCTGCTTTTCTTTGATCCTGTGGGTCTTATGAACCTTCCACATAAACAGCTACGTGCGAATGACACTTTTAGTGCATCCTGGGCTTGATGCAATGCATCTGCATGGATGTCCCCAGAATCACAAATCTCAAGGATGAAACGGACATCTACTCTCATGCAACCACTGGAAAATTACATCTCTTTCTATCTGAAATATCTGAAGAATACGGTACAAGCTCCCAGTCTAGCACCTAAACGCATTTGGAGGACAGCGAGTGAGCACAGGCTTTGAAATATCAACCACTTGTGCAATTACCTACAGGCCTCTGGTGGTTTGCCGCCACAGGGTGAGTGTCCATCTCGAGGAGGACAGCCGAGACACGAAAACCAAGATAAAGAATTGTGCACATTACAGAAATCAGTCTCTGATGTCCACATCCCAACATAAAGTACTCTGGAATATAATCAAGATACAAGCATAATCATTAAAATACCAATGACTAATAGTGACATGGTACTGATTTATAGGTAATGGGGGAATTGTACATGTAGGACATTATTGAGATAAAAGTTCTTGAAACACTCTAAATCCCATTTCATGACTGTTTATAGCTGTTAAATTTACACCTTTCCTAAGTGGAATGAGAATCTAGTGTTAAAAATGTATTCTAGTGTTTAAAGTGACAATTTATTCATTATTTTTTTTCAAGAGAATGTTTTAACTGTTTTTGTCCACACAATGAAAGTCGAAATGGTCCAAAGCAACACTTGACCCCACTGTCTTTTATCGTATGAACAAAAACACAGAGATATGCTTCAAAATATCTTCTTTTGTGTGCCGTAGAATTAAGAAAGACAGATTGTCCCAGTATGGATTTTGCAAATTTATCTTGGATTGTTAGTCCAATTAATTTATCTAGGATCGTTAGTCTAAAGCTCAGCATCACCTCTGTTTAGAGGTCCTCAAGAATGATATACACCCAGAAAAACATGCAAATACTGCCATTTTGCTCTTATGTAACCATCAAAAGACACCTACTAAACCTCTGGACAAATTACTGCTCCTTCGTGCACCCCTGTGAGAAGACGTAGGTTTCTCCATCAATTTTCCATTGAGGTCTTCGTCCTCACAGATATCAAAGACTCAGGGTTAAATAACTAATTAAATAATAACGAAGGAAACAGAAATACAAATGCAACCAGAGATGAAATGAACACTGATTGCGGAGGCCAAGTAAGAGTTTCCATTTAGGGTTGCCAAAGCACCGTTAAATGTTATGGGCACATCAGGGTGCAAAGAGAGCCTGTTGGTCAGCCCAGAAGGGAGTATGACATCTGACACAGAGCAGAGGCATTCTGGACCATGCAGACCCCATGCATCAAAAGAACCGCATGGGAAACAACACCGCTGCATTTGGTCACAAACAGGGCCCTCCACAGAAAAATAGAAGAATAGGTATCACGAGGAGCACAATCACAGGTTATACAATCCTAGTCTTCACCGAATGCAGGCAAAAACATATCCTAACGAAGTCACGTGAAACCTTAGAGCACTCGCTTACTTATTTATCTTGCTCTGACTTTCACCAACTGCGGTTGAACTCAAACCCAAGGGCCTCAATAGTTGTCAAGTCTCAGATGCAGTATGGCTTGAGGGCCGATCTCCAATGCTGCGTCAGGGATTCTACTCCAGTTGTCGGTTCACTTTTATAGCTTCCTTGAAATATCTGTAAAAGAGGAGCTGGTGAGCTAAAGAAAACTGCTTTAAAACATTGGTGTGTAAATCTCTTTTAATACTACAGAACCCTGGGTTAATGTTGCCTTCAGAAACCGCTCACCGTATTTCTCTCTCCCCCTTTTCATTGCTTCCTTCCTCGCAGCTCTCAGCTCATTATGTACAACATGGAACTAAAAGACCACATCTTCAAATTCTGCACAACTAGAGGTGTTTTTCAGATACACTTTATGAACTCCGGGCCAAGAGTCCACAAACTCTTCCTGTTTGGCTCTCAAGCTGCTCGTTTGTCTTTCTCTCACTGGTCAGAAGGACGTAACATTTCAATTATGAAAAACAGAAAAACTTCTCTCATAATCCTTGACGAATGTCTGCTGAGGTTCATCCGATGGCTGGCAAAAGAGTTTCTTCGCAGCTGCTCGCATGTCTCCCACGGAGGGGAAAAAACCCCACATGGGTGGGAGATACCTGGAGTTCTCAAAAAATAATGATGTTTGAGTCTTTTGATTGATCATACATCTCTCCCTGGAGTTTGATATGTTAGTTTGGGAGACTTAAAAACCTGACAGAGAGAAATACAGCCACAGAGAAATTGGAGAAGTCGGTATCGAGAAAACATGCGCTGGAATAATGCAAGGCCTGTCTGAACAGCAGACTGTTTGTGAACAGAAACAAAACGTCATGTTATACCTGCACTGATGACATCACTACGAAATAACAATCGAGCAGAAGGAAGCACTGGGACAAAGCGAACGAAACCATAGTGGAAAATCAAGGCCAGTTTTTCCTTCTCTTAAACTCTCAGGGCTTGCGGTGAGCTTCAACCCTATAATAAAATAATGCACAGCAGTGTGTGTAGTGGATCTCTGTTTGAAAAATACTTGGGGAGAAAAAGAAAAACACATGGTGCGTAGTGTGGCACAAAACATATTTCATGCATGACTTTGGAGAATGTTAATAAGGATTAGAAACACACTTCAACTAATGTTCGGGTTCCCTCATGGGGCCATGACTGATTTTTACTCATGTTTCTCAAATGGGGAGACATAACATCTGAGGTAAAAGTTAACATTTTTAAAAACAAAAAAGGTAGAAAGCGCTTTTAGGGGTATAATTTGTGAGCACAGTACAGAGAAAAGGAATCATTCTTCTCTCTTAATAGCTAATGCTGAGAGGGTTCTCTTGCATTCGCTCTCTTTCTGCAGTCTTTATTGCATTAGGATGTCATGTCAGGGGCCCTCAAGTCTCCCTCTGACCCCACACTCCAAGCACGGCTTCTGGTTAATGTTACATCAATACGGCACTTGTAAAAAAAATGTTTTAACGTACAATGCATGTTCGGTTTCCAAGGAAAGATGGACCAATTAATCTGATTATAGTCTCAAATCCGACAACATGTGTACGCGTGTATCTAAGCATGTGGGATGCAGATGTGCTGTGCGTATGTGCGTGCCTGCAAGCGTGTAACTGGTGGATCAGGCCAAAATGTTGAGAGGATACAGCAGCTGCCCTTCCACTGCGAATAAACTGAACATCAGCTCTTCAAAAGCTCTGCAGCCTGTCAGATACTGAAACATCGGCTCTACTTGAAGACCACGAAACAAATACACCACCACGTGCAGTCACTTTGTTAAAAAGGCAAACACCCACACCACCACACCACTGAGAGGTTTCTTACGGAGCATCATGTGTGCGTGTGTGAGCATCGCATGGCAGTATTTTTCAAAATTAGGTTGTAGGTTTGTTGCGAACAACAGGAGGAAAAAAATATGCTAAATGTAAATAATAAACTGCAACCAACTATGAAATCATATATAGCGATGACAGAACAATAAAGAGGGTTTAAATGTCTATATGACATTTTTCACAAATGATATAAAACCAGTCAAAATTTGCCACAAATCAGCATCCCAAAGAAAAACCAGTTGAGATTTACTGGTTTACTGTGAGCGTATCCACTCTTGTTCATCACATGCCGCACTCAGCAACTGTATGCAAATACAGCCCACTTGTGAGTGACAGACAGCTGCTCTGAGACTGGGAAATAACGACAGGAAAGAGCAATGAAAGGGATAGAGAAGTGAAATCATAAACCTCTGTCCAAGCCTTCATGCTCTATTTGATATCATAACACTAAAGCACTTAACACTTCAGAGCAGATCATTTGTTCTTCTCCGCTTACATCACTGGGTTCAACGTTATGGACGGTAAGTTTGCAGGGCTCTCTTTTGAAAGCTATGATACATTTCTGTCCTTGCTTTGATTTTGCTTTGTTAATAGTATGTAGATTGGTTGGGAAAGCACCTTACCAATTATTCTCAAGTGGTGATTTGTGATCCAGAAATGTGTTGCAAGTCTATTCTGATATATCAAAACACATGACGCAAAAAAAAAAAAAACCCCGCTAAATGCAAATTTTAAACAAATGCACAATTTTTTTTATTTTAAGGACTTTTTTGTTGACTCCCGTTGACTTAACTGGTGCTTCTGCTGATAGGTAAAACATATCACACTGATTAAAAGAAAGAGAGAAGAGGTAAGAAATGACGAAATATCAGAGCAGAACATAAAACAGCAAAATAAAAATGGTTTAGAGTTACTGTACACACTGTTTTTTCTAAAAAAAAAAAAAAACTATTCACGTGACACTGCCCTAATTCAAAATTACCTTTCAAAAACATATCCTTTTGTAGCAGTACCATGGTACAATGATGGAATTAAATGTTATTGCCATGGTGTTTTGAAATAAACATCATGGTATTGATCATTATGGTATTCCTTGCACCATAGTATTTATACAGTACATGTCCAAAATCTCAAGTGCATTTATTTTGAATGATTTCATAAATCACTGTTTCGTTCAAAGAGTCTTCAACTGAACACAGTCGTTCACAATTTTCACATGCTGGTGTTGAACCTCCTAAAGACCTTCTTCGATGCTGCAAAATGAGAGCATTTCCAATGGATTGTAGATAAATATTCCACTTAATCCAATGTTTTTTTTCTTTGTTTCCATGTTTTGAGCATTGCATTGTTTTACTGAGTGAAAGCTGCACCAAACGATTGTCTGACTAATTCAGACTGAATCGTGAACCGATTCATACAGTTTTGCCAATCAGTTTGTCCTATTCACTCAGAAAAAAAACAGACTCAAAGAACTGATTCATCCGAGAATCGATATTGCTAGTTCAGAACAAAACGACAGACGTGCTGACAGGGAAAATGTTTCTCATGTCTGTATTTAAGTATCCACCTCAAGACAAGAATTTATCAGTAAAATTAAAACACCAATCCAAGAAAGGACATTAGCCAAATAAAAAGTCTAGTATAGTTTTTGTACTTTAATACAGTCTTCTTTTATTCCATTAAATATTTTAATTTGTGTATTATTTTAGACATTTATAGCATAACGCTCACTTTTAATCCTTTTAACTCTTGTAAAGAGTACTTATGCAAACAAGGATGAATGTGACAGCAAACTGTTTGGATTGCAGCAGACTGTTTATCTTACAGACAGAGATGTGTTTGGGTACGTGAGGCGTTCAGGCTTTGCCATCAGGTGGTTTGGCACCGTGTCCCACCACTACAGAGCTGAAGAAGGAGGGCAGAGAAGAGTCTGGCGCACGGTGTGATGTGGAGCTGGAGGTCAGGGCTCTGCCGCCTCTCCAGCTGAGCACCAAGCGCCACACACCGACTCTGGTTTCATGTTCTGGGCCGGGGGTCAGGATCGCTTTCCCCCTGCTAACTGCAGGGGCAGGGGCCGCTCCTCACGCCTGACAACAGACAGACGCCCACCTCAGGAGGGGGGAATGGCCTTACTCACTCCAAAGAAAAAAACAACAGAAGCAGGGAAGCCAGGAGAAGAGATGGATTGGTCTGAGATGGAGAACATGTTTGAGGCCATAACAGAAATGTTTGACTATTTTAGGGGCGAAATATGCATAAGTCAGGTCTATCTATTTTCCATATGTGACTCAAGTGAGTTTAGCTTTGCTTCTCATTCAGTCCTTACCGCTGAATAAGCAATTCTAAGGTTCAAAGTTTGTTTGAAACACTATTATGTCTGAACTGCATTTTTGTGTTTGTGGATATGAATCCTGCCAAAAAGGATGGGCATAGAGAGGACTGGTAAAAAGTGTACTATCAAAACAACAGCATTCACAAGGTAAAACAGGATAAAGAGGATGCATTGTTTGACAGAAAAACAAAGAACGTGTAATATCTCAATATCGATCAGCCAATATTTTAGGTTTTCTGGTGTCGCTCGTATGTAAACAAAGACACATGAGTCTTCATTAAAATGGCACTATGGAATAAATCATTGTCCTTTATTCGATTTTCAGAAATCCTCAATATTTCATTCCCTCATCCCTCTTTTTTTTTAGACTAGCAGATCATTTTGCTGCACTTGCGAGTGGTGGAAATTCCCAGGAAGATGTATTGTGGCTCTTTTCAGAGAAATATTAGCATCCAGCCAGGAGAGACATGGAAATACAGCAGAGAGGGGGAGAGAAAGGAGGAAAAAGGCACAGACGATCAGTATCGTATTTTCTGGATTATAATTTTTTTTTGTCTTACAAAGATGGCATCCCTTTGTGAAAAAAGAGACCTGACCTAAAGAGATGAGACCTGACCTAAAGATGACATCACAAAGATCTCGGTTGAAACCTTCTCTAAAATAAAAAATAAGATCTGTTCTGTTTCTATTAAAATAATATTCTGAATTCAATGGAAGTTCCATTGACAGCATTATGATGATCGCCACAAAACTTTTGTGACTTGTCTTTTTTTACTTGACTTGACTTGTCTTTTGTTTTATTTACAAAAGCAACAATCAAGGTTACAATGAGGTATTTACAATGGAAGTTAAAGCTGTCAATTTTTGAATGATTTAAAAGTAGAAATGTGAAGCTTATAATTTTAGAAAAGCACTTACATTAATTATTGCTTAATCTTGTATTTTATTTAAGCTGTAAAGTTCTTTTTGTCATCATTATGGTTGTTTTAGATTTAAATGTATGCATTTGTCCCATTGACTACTCTTGTGTGACTCACTGTAAACTGGATAGTATTATTTATTTATTTATTCATTCATTTATTTTTTTAAGAAAAGGAGGGACAGACGGCTTTGTAGTAATCAACACTGTGCCACAAGTGCTGTTGATCGATCTTAACTTGCATTGAACCCGGAATATTCCTTTAATTTCTATGACTATAAAATTAAAGCCAATTGTGTTTACACTGCTGTGGCTTTGTGTTTAACTGAATTGTCTGACAGAAGAATATTAACATTTTTAAACATCTGCAATCCAGTTAGCTGCTTATTAAATTTTTTCCCCTGTCTCTCCTTCTTTCACTCCATTCTCCATCACTGTGCCTTCTATTGACACCGTCTAACATCCAAATATTTCCACTCTCCACTTTTTGAAGCCACCATGGGTCTTTTGACCTCCAGCACAAATCATTTTAGCTGCTTGTGGGGGGCTCGCAGTCCCAAGGAGGTATGGAAATACGATCCCCACCATCTCCTGCTCACGTTTGTTTTCCTTGGTCCAGTCAGCGATGGGCCGATCAGCAGTGATCCCCATAGCGACAGAAGATCAGGACCGTGGGTGGGGAAGAACGCTGTTTTTTTCAGTTTACTTTAACCTGTCTCCTACTTCAGCTTCCCCTCAACCCTGGGAGGGAGTCAGGGAGATAAGGAATATTTAGACTGCAGCATTCAGGATTCAGGATTTCGTCCCGGATACACACACTGAGTGATAACACTCCCACTTTGATGCACAAGAGGATGAAGCCACTTAATTGTCATATACCAATGAAGCACAAACACACATACCATATATAACTTATATAATCATGTACAAACCAATTAAGAGGTACGTAGTTTCACAGTTTTAGCAATCAGCCTAGGTTTTCACAGTTTTGAACAGAAGCTTATAATAAGGCATTTACGATGGAAATTAATGGGGCCAATTTTTGAAGGATAAGCAGAAATATGAAGTTTATAATTGTATAAAAGCACTTACATTAATTCTATTAAACTTTAAACTTGTGTTTTATTTTAGCTATAAAGTTGTCCTGCTTGTAGAACAACTGAGACTGATTGCTAATATTTGATAAAAAAAAAAATCAAAACTAACGATTCCGTCAACATTGTTTAATGTTACAACCACACAAATTTTTTTTGTCAACCACAATGCAATCTGTCATGTTCACTGCAAATAACAGAATGTGCTAAACTGTAAGAATTCAATTGATGAACAGAGTAACTTATCCAACATTTCTGTTTAATGTTCTTGAAAGTACCTTGGTGGTATGACGACACTCAAGAACGTTCCAACGGCTGCTCTTCTCTTTCCCTTTATAATGAAAATGAAGAAATATCACAATGCAGAATGCAGAATGCGGAGCTTTAGAACTGTGGTCGCGAAGAGGAAGGTAATTGGCTGGTTGAGGTAATCAGATTGGTTTCAGAGTATCTGATCTGGAGTCTAACAGACTTCCAACTAGTTGAATGAGTAAATAAAGATCTGTGGGAGCTCCAACTGAAGACAGATTACCTCTAGCTCCAGGAGGGTCCGACCCAGAGAAAGCTTATTCCACGTGAAGGAACTGAACTGCGTGGGCACAAAAGACCACAAAGCATCCAGCAAGAAGCAGCAAAAGTCATTCTTTCAAGTGACCCTTAAAACGCTCTAATATGGTGAGGCAGGTTTTGACATTTAAAGAGATAGTCAACCCCAAAATGTAAATTCTGTCATCATTTTTTCAACCTCATGTTGTTCCAAACATGACTTTCTTTCTCTATGGAACATAAAAGAAGATATTTCAAAGAACATTGGTGTCCAAACAAAGTCCTTCAAAGAACATTTGCAAAATACCTTTTGTGCTCCACAGAAGAAAGAAAGTCAGGTCTGAATCCACATGCGGGTGAGCATGAATACCGGCTGAAATTCCAAAAAGCTACTTGGACATTTTATATTTATGGACTTTTCCACTAACAAGAGCTTTGGACTTTATGAAAATGCTTTCAGAACAAAGGTTAAATGGAGGGCGCAAACTGCCTAATGCATGTGTGACTGTGCCTGTCTGTGAGCCTGAGCCTCATAAGATCCCTCTCATGCTCACTTGGCTGTGAGAGAGGTTTCGGAGGGAGGAAGTGGCAGTGGTGCTATTCCAAAGCACTGTCCCATTCCACCTCATTCTTCCCTCTTTTCTCTCTTTGACACAAATAAGAGGATTAGGGCACACAGCTTCCGTCAGTCCCTCCATTCAAGACAATGCGGCGAAGAGCTTAGTAAGATAGCCTTGGATAGCGGAGCAGACCTGTCATTCAAATTGTCTAGTACTATGGCGGTTGGGAGGGTAATCTCATTAGGATATGAAAAAGAAAGAGAGGGAGAGAAAGAGTCTGAGAAGTCCAAGATGAGATTCGATTATCATCCTCATAACTTGCATCTAAGACATGAGCCAAGCTTAAATCTTCTTGTCTATGACAAGACAGTTGAAACACTCTCGCAAGACAGCTTAATAGTCCAGGATTATTTTGGAGGATGTGGACACTTTGAAAGAAACCAATAATTGTTCTATCACTGGATTATGTCGCTGTTGTTTTTTTCATTTACAAATTCTATTTTTTCGCTTTGTTTAAACTCAAAATCCTCGTTTTGAGACAAACCATTTGCATAATATCTTAATGCACAGGTAGAATGTGCTAGGTGGGTGTGATAGTGAGCCGTAGGCGAGCCACATGCCCCGTGGCACCACCTGCCATCCAAGTGCCAGTGTTTTCTTGTGTATCTGTGAAAAGCCTATGTAGGAATAACACTGTGGAGACACTGAGCTTCATCACTATGTTGAGAACACTGTGGAACAGAGACAAGAAAAGAGCCTACAGCAACATTAGAGAGGAATGATGGAGAGATGTTGTGCTTATGGCTTCTTAATATTATGCTAAAACAGAAGGAATCTTTTTATTTGCATAGGGTGATATATCTGTTTATGTGTGCAACTAAGTAAACCAAATTGTAAGTCGATTCCCTTGAAATAAACACTGTGGCTCAGCATCTCAACCAGTCCAACACAGAAACAGATCTTAAATTGCATTTGGGGGCGGGGTTATGTGTTTGCCCAACCAATGGATGAAAACGGGTGTGTCTTCAATGCTGCAATTTCTGCAATTCATTTTGGTCAAGAAATTACACCCTTGACATAAATTATCTAATTCCAAGACCAATGCTTAAAATTATAGATTAGAAATATCTTAATACATTATTGTAAAATATTTAATTTAGCATTACATTTTAGGAGGTGAGTTATATAGATATATGATGCTACAGTAACATCCATAAAAAATGTTAGCATATCCTTAGCAATTATTATCTAAATAGTAAAACAAATATAAAAATATAAATATGAATGTATAACTTCAAGTATAAACCATACATGGGATAAAGAGAATTAATAATTGGATCAAATGGACTAATAATTCACTTTAGTTAAAAACTTTTCAAAATCATTAAATTAGAGTAAAAAAAAAGTTTTTTGAAGTCAATAAAAAATAAAACTAGTGGTTGTGACATTTTCATAATTTTATATTCACCGAGTAGCTCAAGTAATATTAGCTTGTGCAAGCACTGTATTTATAATAGCAAAATAAATATCCTTTCAAGTTGGCTCTGGCTGGCATATTAAACATATAGACATAGCATACATATTTTCCATTGATAAATACCATCACAGATGTGGAGTAACAACAGTCACACATAAAAGAGAAAAGACACACAGGGAAAACTAAATATTCTATTCTAAAAGGGAATTTAAAAGCAAAATCCAGTCATCTAGCGCTCCCCTCTACACTAGAATAACATCCCGTTAGGTCAAAGCATTAAACGTCTGGTGGTGGGGGTGTGTGGCACTAGTCAAGAGATGACAGATGATTGCATCATTTTAATGCTGCCAGGAGAGGCTGGGCTAATGTTGACACAAAACCTAATACTTCCTTGCAGAGGAACAGGCTGGCTCAGGCTCGGCCTCAGCCCAGAGCAGAGTGCTACGAGGGCCTTCATCACGGCAAGCAAAAACCCCTGAACGCTGCAGGATTAGTACCCGCCTCTCTTCTCTAAACATGTGAGTACTTTTCTCACACGTTAATCGAAACACAGCTGTTTTCATTTTTATATATATACACAACTATAGCAAAACAAGTTTAAAAAAAAATCACAAATCATTAATAAATCATCATGTTGATTTAAAGGTTATTTTAATTGAAACAAAAACTGGACAGTAAGGCATGCTTGGTAAAAACACAATGGCAGGGTGTATTGGGAGGATGTACGGCTCCAGTCATGTAGAAAACACACTGCCAGGCCCAAAATCCACTCTTGTCAGCGGGAATGCGGCATCCCGCTCACAAAGCAGAGCTAATTAAAAAACAACACATCGCAGGAGGATGCCCCCACGGTGCTAAAATAGAACTATCAGCACATCAGGGGATAATCCACAACTTCCTACTTCAAGCAAATTATCCCTGGACCAAGACTAACAGCAGACTTGAGCCAGGTTCCATTGACACTAAGGCCAGACAAGAACATTCGAACACTCAGCTTTCGAATAATACAGAAATATATACACTTCTGTTAAGCAACACTGTAAAATTGAATGGCAGAAGCTGAGGCATATCTATCTATCTATCTATCTATCTATCTATCTATCTATCTATCTATCTATCTATACACAAACCCTGAGTGCACAGAAACCCTCATTACCTACTCCTCTCATGGTGCAGAAATCCTGTTGTCTGTTTGAGAATAATTCAAATCACAACAAGTTAAATACAACAGTAAGAAACATCTCTCTCACACACATACAAAAAAATCTTTGCCAAAAAACAACTTCTAATCTAGAGGAAGTGCATTATTCTAATTTTCATAACATTAGAAGCAACAATCGTTCTTTTCTTTTGCAGTTAAAAAATAAATATATAAAATACATACACATGTAGGCTATGTTTAAAAATATGAATATAAAGCTATTACAATAACATTTACTGAAAAGAAAATAGTATTTCTAGCTTCCATGAATTTAAAATGTCATTTTAAGATCATAAAAGGTGTTTGTCCAAACTACTTTGTAAATGTTTATAAATGACAGACAATTTACAATAGTCTTAAATAAATTGAGGTTATTTAATATTTTTTCTGCCACCTTTAGGAAAGAAAGAAGAAAGAAAGAAAGAAAGAAAGTGTAGGCTCCATCTATGGTAGTGCCGCTGCAATTCCAATTAATTCCAATACAGTAAAGAGAATTCTCACTAATAGCTTGAAAACACAATTATATTTCCATAACCTGTGTCTTTAATTGGCGCTAACGCAAAGGTCTACTGAGCAATTTAAAGAACATTATATGCAGATCGTAATTCCAAAGCTAATCCTCTAATAAGGAAAGCCTGTTATTCCAAGTTACTCTTGCGCTACAGTGAGGTGAAATATATCCAAAACAAGCTATAAATTCCCGCCGGTAAGCTCGTGCTGTAAATAACAGACAGAGAGGTGTGAATATGAACGTTTGCCCAATGTCGTGATTTACGGTTCTAATGATTATAGGGCATGAATCAATTGATGCTAGTATGTCATTAGGAGGAGTTCCACCAGAAACGGCCAAAGGCTTCAACTTGGTGCCACGGGCGCTTTGCAGAGTTGACAAGTACAACCTAAATGAACGTCATAAAAGTCAAAAAGGTGCAAATTACATCTACTAAGTGGCCCGTCATTGCGAAATAAATAAACAAATATTACTGCTAGCTACGTGTGAGAGGAACCCCATAGCAGAGGTGTGCATGCTGAAACGAAACGGCTGTTTATGAAATGGCAGGTTTTGTAATGCAAGCAAAAGGAGATCAGACCAGGGAAATATGATTTACACGAACCTAACACCTGATTGACATTCACAAGGCCTTATAAAACATAACATAGCCTAGTTAAGATTGCAATTGGTGGATGCAAAGAAAAAAAAAAGTGAGAAATCTTTCCCAATAACAGGTAAACAAACAGTCATTTAAATAGGCTATATATTCTAAATATAGCCTAATGCCATAAATAAAAAGCTTTTTTTAAAAACATGTTTGGGCTGTCTCAGCGCTAGCTGCCGTCTCCAGGGTATGAAATATAAGACCAGAGCTATGAAATTAATTTTGTTAACACTAACTCTGAAGCTGAAAGAATTGGAGACTATTAAAGTCAGGCAGTAGATATGGCCCTTTAATTATTGCATGGTGTCGGATAGGGACCTCCCAGTTATCACCATGAGAGAGGGAGGGATATTTCAAAACCCCTGACACAAAAGCTCGCAAAAGTAGTGACACATGGGGAGAAGACATGCAACATAAGGCGCCCTGCGGTCCACTCACAGCTTCAGGACCGGGTGAATATCAGCACAGCACCCACTGTGCACATTCAAACTATCCCATACCATGACTTCACACGGTTTATAACTGAGGAATAAGAAGTGCGATTTGAGAAGATTTGCTACGGTATTTATTTATTTATTTTTTGCTACCGTATTCGGGTTAAAAAAATAGGCATTTTGTAGGCTATAGGCTATGCATCACTTTTAGCGTTTGTGCGTTCATGATGGTATGGTTAAGCCTTGATTAAATCAAAAAACATTCTGCAATAGGCCTAGAACGATTGTAAAATTCAATAACAACAACAATAATTATTATTAGGTATAATAATAATAATAATAATAAATTAGCTAAATAAACAAATGAAAGGAAACTTGAATTAATTAAATAAAAAGAAATAAAAGATAAAAGAAGATAAAACAATAGTGTTATTTAAAAGATAAAAAAACAGTTCGTTTATAATTTAAAGTCAGTCAAGAAATTGTCTTACTTAAATAATTTCTGACCATTTATGATTGACACGTAGGCTAAACGTAAAAATAAGATGAATCAGCCCGCATCCATATGCGTTAAATTGACATGGGCCTATACGACAGGTGATCAAATAATTGTGTCGTCCTCGACTGATCGAAGAAAAGACTAAATTAAATGAAATCGCTTAATTTTGATTGTCACTGCGTTGCAAAATATCACAGCTAAAAAAAAAATCAAAAATCAAAAATCCAGTGCAGTTTAAACTGAAATGAAAATTCAAGCCAAACTATCACTCACTAAATCCAGGACTGACGTCTCAGTTTATAAATAAGACAGTTTAGAACATGACAGCTGAACTAAATTCATTATGGCTATAACACATAAAAGCCTAATAAATATAAAGACGATTCTTCGACAATACCACAGTGCACTTGGCGTCTCAATTGAAAAACAACAGAATTGTAAGATTGACAAGTTCAACAAAATCATACCACCAACGCCTCAAATAGCCTACTGTGAGCGTTATTGCGTAAAAACGAAAAATGTGCCCCTTTCTTTGCTTGATCACAGATGAATAAAAACAAGTCAAGCAAAACACTGCGTGCGTGTTACACCGATAATTTCATTCAAATAATCCATGCCCTTACTGTTGGTAGTCGTGTTTGCAGTAAAGTTTCCTCTCCCGGAAGTAGCAGCTGGTGGTGAGCGGTTGTTGACACACGGCGCATTGCAAACACTCCTCATGCCATGAAGACTCGTTGACGCGCATCAGAAAGCGGTCGGATATCGGCCGCTGGCACCCTTCACACACCGCCTGATGATGGCACTCCGTCCCTGGAGAGCAAATGCATCATTTTAATAACATTCTAACTTCATCTCATTTTTTGTTTTTTTAAATAAGGATACATAAATGGGCTATTGAACAAGTGGCTATGATATCAAATTGTAATATTAGGCTGTAGCCTACTAAATAAACCGATAGGCCTATGCCACGGTGATAAAAAACAACAACAAATGGCGTGTGAACTATTACTGCCAGTTTACGAACATAAAGTAGCCTGTGTACGATAGGATTTTATTATCATCATCATTATTATTATTATTATTTACGCTCAAATTTTCAACAACGCACAAACTATCAGCCAAAACTGCATAAAAAAAAATACATAAATGTGATTCTTAAATAATATTGTACTTTTTGTTTATTTACTCTACAAAAAACAGGTGGAGTAAAAATTGCCAGCCATTATAAATAATAAAAATAGAATTGTGCAGGTGTTTTGTTGTTGCTTGTTTGCTTGTGTGTGTGTTTTTTTATTTTGTGTGTGTGTGTGTGTGTATTTTTTGCGGTAGGCCTATTTTTTATTTGTTAGTATTTAAACGTTACAGTTATTAGTTAGAATGAAGCAGCCACAAGTGTGTGAATGAGAAATAAGTATAACCGTGTGTGTCAAAAAAAAGAAAAAAGACAACACTAGAGTATCAAAATAAATGCATTACGTTGCGCATAAAATGTAAGAAAAGGTTGTATACGTCAGTTGTGTAATGGGGTTATTTTCTCTGAGAATTCGCCTGGATTATTCGACAGATATGCGGCCGGCCGGTAAAATGCATGACACAGGAGGATGCATCCCAGCCGTCTGCATAGTTTGACTTGCCACAGTTTCAGGTTTAATTATCGCGTACATCTTGATAAACACAGCATCATAAAATTCTCAGAAATTATCTTTTCGTATTCCAGGAATACGTGTTCACACTAGAAGGCTATAATACTGAAGACGATGAATAATTTACCCAGCATAACTCCAAGTGTAGCCTGTCCCGACCGCAGCGGATGATCTTCGATTTTTATACCGTCCAACATCTTTAAATATTCCCACTGTTACCAGCAAGGAAGCGCCGTCCTAGTGACTCGGGACCTGTTGTAATATCCACAACAACACATTTGTCAGGGTTGTCCATGCTTCAAATCCCAAAACTATAGCACACAACATTACAGAAATCTCAACCTCACGGCTTTGCCGCTAAAATGGCCAGCTCAAGAAAACTTTTCATTGCAATTGGCACTTGCAGGATTAGTATTTGCTCTCGATCAAACCTTGGCACAGAAGCAGAACAAGACATAACTATAAAACTTAAAACACGCACTAAGTCACCTGTTAGTTAGTGGCCGAGTCAATCTAGACGTTTTCTGCACAAAGCGCAAAGTTTGTATCCCGGTGTTGTGCTGTCACGAGCTGCAAGGGAAGATCCTCCCTTTCCTACACCGTGCACAAGTCGTCTCGTCCCGCAAAAAGTTTTCAGGAAATTAGTAAATTCCACGAAATCATAAAGGAGATGTCTAAACGTTCACTCTTAAATTAGTGCGCCATTCGGCTCCCTGCAGCTTGAGAAAGCTCAAAACTGAGATAGGCTTGTGAGAAAGCACCCTCCCCTTCTGGTCGCGTCACTTTGCAGACTATTGACTGACATAGGGATGCTATTGGTGCGCCAGTGTTCGTGCACTCTGCCGAGTGGAACTAAATGTGTTCCGCCTTCAAAATCGCATTGCCTCTCAAACTAGAGGCGCACAAGGATGGTAAACAACGTTACAAAAATTGTGGTGAAACAAATGAGTCTAAAAACACAGTCTAATTCAGACAAAAGCTTGGCCTAAAGAAAGAAAGAAAGAAACAGAAAGAAAGAAAGAGAAAGTAAGTCTATAGTCTACATATACATACATTTAAATATATTCATGGTTTTGATCACTTCAAGCATGAATTTGATGCCTGACAGACTATGTAAAATGTTGCATTTTAAGCCCTAAACTATTTTTTAAAAACAAGTACAGTGGCACGCATTTGACCACATTTTGGACAATACGTGATTTGCGCATTAATGAACAACTGCTTCCGTCAATTTAACGAAATTAGACGCACGACGCAAAAAAAAAAAAAAAAAGGAGGAAAAAAAGGAAAATAAGGCAAATTAGTTGTATCTGTCAACAAAACAACAACAACAACAACAATGTAGTATTAATGTTCATTTTATTCTTTATTAGTAGTAGTAGTAGCATTAGAAGTAGCCTACACTTTTGTTTTGTTTGTTACAGTGCGATTACGGTGAATACACGGGAAACATGTCGTTTGCATTTAATCTGTGGCAGTGCATGCAATTACGCGATGTTGTCTCTTTTGTAATTAATCACACTAACATCCAATTTGTAACATGCCTATTGTAATGTAAAATGTTACTGTTATTGTTGTTGATGTAAATAGATGGTGTCACTTCAAACCTTGAAGCGCATGTTACTCTTTGGTTTTATTCCGGCTGCTCCGAGGGCCTCTCCTCTCATGCAGAGGCTGCTGGCTTTGATATCAGGTAGCGGAGCATCACCGCATGCTTTGTGCTTTTGTGTCCATTATGAAGACTCGAACCTTCTGACCCTCGTCTACGATGCACCTGGAGATCAGGGTCGATAACCATCATCAGCGGCTGACAGAGTCCGATGAAATAAAAAGCAAACCCTTGTGCAGTCATATAGGACGGCAGAGATAGAGTAATAATGCTGCCGATTACACAGAAAAGATCAAAATCGAGCTAATGAGTTAAATGTCCCAGATTTTATTTAGTGAGCTTTGTGGTTTTGTTCCGGAGGGACCGCTTTGGTTAGATCTATTCTCATCAAAAAACCAATAAAGCAATAAAAAGAGGACGCATCTGAACAAATGAAATGATGCAACAGATAAGTGATGAATCTTTTATACATTATTAAAATGTATAGCTTCTTTGTCATTTTATTATTGTGTTACCTTGCCAATTTATTCAAGAGAGTAAAGTCCAGTAAATCCATCCATTAGATGTTTGGTTGTCTTATTAAAAACAACGAACAATCGCTTAGCTGCTTAAATGACAAAAACATGTTGCACAACATAATCTATAGCAGTATTGTAAGGAAATATATGAGAGGGTGACAAAGCCAATCTAAACTCAATAAAGGTTTGCAAGCTTTGCTACACTGTTTTAGTTAAACAACTCGGATAATTCGACCACAAGGTAAGAACAACACAACACGCATTAAGAGGACTGAAAATAATGAAATAATGGGGGGAAATTAAAAGAAAAAGAAAAGAATCACCACTATTGTAATTTCCAGAATATTTGACCGAAAAGTATACAACGGCAATTTTTTTTTTTTTAATTTAAGGCATTATTTAAATACTAATTTATCGACGTTTTTCGTTTTTTAAAAGCGCGTTTAAATGTCCAGTAACCATATCAAGATTTGATTCCTGTATCTGGTGGTAATAATGTGTTTTTCCATACTTTATCAAAGTTTGAGAAAAGAGGTCAAATATAGCTCATAATGTAGGCTATGTACCCAAAACAACTAACTAGCTAAATGACAGATCAATAATAATAATAATAAATGAATTAATTAATTACATTGTACGTTCATCAAACGAAAATATTAAATTCAAAGGAAGGGGATTTTGTTTAGTTTCTATTTTAAAAAAAAAATCTAATTAATATAAAATTGCCAAATAATTTCGTTTCCTGAGGGGAGCATTCCCTTCAAGTGTAATGCGAGATATTAAATTATCAGCTAGTTCACATTTTTTAGCATCGTTGCCCAACCTGGTTACCAGTATTAATCATTGAGCGCTTTGCAATCAATTATAAATGGTTATAATGCAGACAAAAACAAAACCATTAATAACAATATAATACAATTCTGTCATAAGCAACAACAACAATAATAATACTACTAATAATGGTTGCTCTGTATACTATGTGCATACGACTATAGTGTCAATTATGACGGTAAAGGAAGTATGAAGTGAAGTATGGAATGTGTTTAAGCTCTGTAGCAACACCTCAGATGTGATCACGGACTCTAAGCTTGTCTCTCACTGAAATGAGAAGCTGTGTAGTTTTCCCAGCTGAGACGCGGCATCAGGAGATGCGCTCTGAGAGCATCACTGCCGTCTAACGATGCTTACATTGCCTTTGATTGCAACGAAATAACGTTATCGAAATTTATATACAGATTTACATATATCAGATGATTATAATATCAATTGGAAAAAACTACTGCTACTACTACTACTAATGATACAGATTAATACAAAATAACAATTCGTTAATTAAACGAAATTATTCAAAACATTTATGAAATATTCAACAACTTTACAAGAAACGCAATCAAACTGAGCTGCAGTATAACCGCGGAATTGATTTATGTCATGTTGCTTGAGAAAGTCTCTTTAATTGTTTTCTTTCTCAGACACCCCTCCCTCTCTAAATGGTGCGCCTGAGCGGCAGGTGTGTGGCACGTGCAGCATATAGTGAGTGAGAGAGGGTGACAAAGCCAATCTAAACTCAATAAAGGTTTGCAAGCTTTGCTACACTGTTTTAGTTAAACAACTCGGATAATTCGACCACAAGGTAAGAACAACACAACACGCATTAAGAGGACTGAAAATAATGAAATAATGGGGGGAAATTAAAAGAAAAAGAAAAGAATCACCACTATTGTAATTTCCAGAATATTTGACCGAAAAGTATACAACGGCATTTTTTTTTTTTTAATTTAAGGCATTATTTAAATACTAATTTATCGACGTTTTTCGTTTTTTAAAAGCGCGTTTAAATGTCCAGTAACCATATCAAGATTTGATTCCTGTATCTGGTGGTAATAATGTGTTTTTCCATACTTTATCAAAGTTTGAGAAAAGAGGTCAAATATAGCTCATAATGTAGGCTATATACCCAAAACAGCTAACTAGCTAAATGACAGATCAATAATAATAATAATAAATGAATTAATTAATTACATTGTACGTTCATCAAACGAAAATATTAAATTCAAAGGAAGGGGATTTTGTTTAGTTTCTATTTTAAAAAAAAAATCTAATTAATATAAAATTGCCAAATAATTTCGTTTCCTGAGGGGAGCATTCCCTTCAAGTGTAATGCGAGATATTAAATTATCAGCTAGTTCACATTTTTTAGCATCGTTGCCCAACCTGGTTACCAGTATTAATCATTGAGCGCTTTGCAATCAATTATAAATGGTTATAATGCAGACAAAAACAAAACCATTAATAACAATATAATACAATTCTGTCATAAGCAACAACAACAATAATAATACTACTAATAATGGTTGCTCTGTATACTATGTGCATACGACTATAGTGTCAATTATGACGGTAAAGGAAGTATGAAGTGAAGTATGGAATGTGTTTAAGCTCTGTAGCAACACCTCAGATGTGATCACGGACTCTAAGCTTGTCTCTCACTGAAATGAGAAGCTGTGTAGTTTTCCCAGCTGAGACGCGGCATCAGGAGATGCGCTCTGAGAGCATCACTGCCGTCTAACGATGCTTACATTGCCTTTGATTGCAACGAAAAAACGTTATCGAAATTTATATACAGATTTACATATATATATTAGATGATTATAATATCAATTGGAAAAAACTACTGCTACTACTACTACTAATGATACAGATCAATACAAAATAACAATTCGTTAATTAAACGAAATTATTCAAAACATTTATGAAATATTCAACAACTTTACAAGAAACGCAATCAAATTGAGCTGCAGTATAACCGCGGTAAAGTAGCTAATGATGTTCTAAAATTCTAATTTTTCTTTAGATATAAAATTCTGTTAATTCAATAATTAAAATTACATAGCAAAGATGCATGTTAGATGTTAACCTACACATGCTATCTTTTATTATCGTGCAAAATCTTAGAGCTGTTTGGAGCATACGAGTTAACAAATCCTGTGAAAGAAAGCAAACCCTGCTAATGGCAGTGAGACGCAGACACACACAGTCAATTGTACGTGGCAGTGAACTTTCAAGTTTGGGTCCACTTCGGTCTTTAAATGAGTGTTTGCTATAATGAACCTTTGCACTTTTCAGAGACTTGAAAACAAGATAAATGGCAGCTTTCATTTATTTTCACTCATTTGAAAATGTGCATTACAAACGCCACTGATTAAGAATTAAATAAGAATGAAAAACTAAACAAGCATTACTAGTACTTATTTAACGTATTACATTTGTATTGCGTACAACGTAACACGTATTACATTTGGTGTAGCATTTAATAAAAAAGACGTTTTTCTTTGCAAAATTATTTTCCAGAAGTTTCATTGAAATCCACATACATTCTTGTGTAAGATTTTGTTGGTCAACAATAAAAACGTTGTCCACTAAAATAATATTAGCGAACAAATTGCATTACACGATATGTAGTGATAAACATAATATTTACTTTTTTCATTTATTTTTAAATAGTTGTCATGTGGCTTCATGAAATTTTGATTAGTATATTTTCATATATTTTCCATTTTTGAATTTATATTAACTACTATTCTGCATTGAAACAGATTTATATTGATGAATGACTTATTATACAGTATTCAGTACTTCTTCTTCAGCACAGTTCAGTACAGTTTCCCCTGGATGGACTTCTCAATTCTCAGTGTTATATAGAGGGTCAATATCGCCCTCCAGTGGCCAATCAACGCCTTCCGTTTCACTGACACACTCATGATGAAACAAACAGCAGTCTAGTAATAATAATAATGATGATAATAATAATAATAATAATAATAATAATAATAATATTCTCAAATGTTAAATAAGAGCTCAGCTGACTGGTAGTAGTGTCTAGTTGACCCAACAATGAAAAATTGCTGAAAATGTACTCTTGAGTTTCTTGAGTTTGTTTCTTCATCAGAACAGATTTGGAGAAATTTAGCATTACATTACATTGTTGCTTCCTAAATCGATAAAGGGCTAAAATACAAGTTCTTTATCCATAGTATTGCTTTCTTCAGTGAAAAAGTTGTCTCGTCTGAATCAGGAGAGAAATATGCACAGATCAAACACTGTTTTCAAGCCAAAACAGATCTAAACAAATATGTTGGTGGATTTTGATATGAGAGGACAACAGATGCACTTTTTTAGCTGGAGGAAGCGTTATGGTTTATGGACCTCTGCATTTTTGCCAGAAGCATCAGTTTAAAGTTAATCTGCCTTAATGATGGATTTGTTTCTTACAAACACACAGCTTCTCACTTCACAGATCATTAATTGATGGACTGGAGTCGTGTGAATTAATTTATTATGCTGTTTTTATCAGCTGTTTGGGCTCTCATTCTGACGGCACCCATTCACTGCAAAGGATCCACTGGTGACCAAGTGATGTAATGCTACATTTCTCTAAATCTTGGAAGACCTGAGAAAACTTTCAGCAGAGTTTTATTTTTAAGTTTATGAACATTCCATAAGTGTATGAAATGAGGTATAAATGATGAGATAGAAGTTTTTAATGACACACTACATACTATATGAAAATGAAAGAAAATATTTTAGAGCCAAACAAATTGTACTTGTATTAGTAGGCTTTCATCCAGATGTCCTTTATCAAAGGTCAGGATCTGACGCAGATCAAAGTTAGCTTAAGATGAAACAGACTGTTTTAGGTAAAGCTAACAAAGGCACTGTTTTGAGAGAAGATGTGTTTGATTTCTCCATTGAATCTGGAAAGTGTCACATGGAAACGCTTGTAGTTTTGGGGAAATATGTATCCTTTTAATGCTAAAGTACTAGCACACACAGCTAGTATCGACAAATAATCATTTTTAGCAGAGAGAGCATTTGTAATCATGATCACAATTAATCTATTAGCATTAGCATTGCTGTTAATAGTTAAGGATTTTGTGAGGTCTGCAAATCGTTACAGCGCAACTGAAGGGATGGTAACGTTTCCCAAACTAGATGAGATTTACGATGCTTTTCAGCAGATGGTTGTCTTGTTCATTGGGTTCTTCTCCAGACTGATTTATTCATCCCGTGGCAAAGCAGGCTCAGTGGCGGCTCCGAGTCTGATTTTAGGATACGTGCCATTTACAACATACATCCCGTTTCTCTTTTGTGGGAGGAATAACTTCAGTCAGAGCTCTTGAAATGAAATGTGTGTAACCAGTCTTGTGGCCTGAACACTGAGAAGTTCTAAATAGATTTGAGTCACCACATTGACAAGAGCTCATGTCGGAAAATGTGTCACTGGTTTGTAATTATGGCAAACCAACAGTGTGCCGTGAAGATTAAAGGGAAACGCAGGGAACAAGGTAATTGCTTAATATTTCACATCAAGACTACAACTTTAAATTCCAGGTGCTTTGATGACTGTCAGGCCTCTGGTCTCTCTCTTTTTAATTTCAACCTAGTTATTACTACTTTATTAGATGATGATGATGATGATAATAATAATAATAATAATAATGGTTGTTGATGCATGTCCATGTACCATAATATATATATATATTTTTAAACATTAAGATTTTAGGTTATAATTTATACCAATTTATTAAGGTGTATTTCTTTCTTTCAGATTTTTCAGTTTTTTATAATTTTTTTTTTTTTAAGTTGTATTGCTCAATAGTGGTGGTCATGTTGTCTTGACAAATTAATTTTGTAAAAATACCAATATTCCACATAGTCATTCAATGAACATGAGGATATGGAATCTCAATGAAAATAGTAAAATAGTTTTAGAGTATAGTTTTAAGAGTATGTCAACCTTTTCACATGAAGTATTTCATAGTATTTTTCTTCTTGTCGATAATAATACTAATACCACTACTACAATTAATAATAAATAATATTACTATATAAAAAGATGTCACTTTGTTGATTTAGGTGGTGTTTTATATATATATATATATATAAAACACCACCTAAATCAACAAATGTGACAATTTCACAGGCCGCATTCGCCATTGCTGTGTTGCTAATGTAACCCTAAATCAACAAATGTGTCAATTTCACAGGCCGCATTCGCCATTGCTGTGTTGCTAATGTAACTCACAGTACAGCTCTCAGCGTCTGCATCCGAGTGTGGATTGCTCCAGATGTTCCTCAGCTGGCTGGATCTGGAGATGAAGATCTGTGCAGCGTCTGTCAAAAGCTAGCATTTCTAATCTATCCAGCACCCCCTCATCTCTATCAACACATTCAATGCTCCCTGCATGTGCTGACCCGGGGGTCTCCATGTATCCCACGAGAGCAAAAAAGGACTTTCAGAGCACTGAAACCGGTCCAAGCACTGATCCTTTCCCCGTGTGTTTAAGATCACGGATAAATAATGACCTGGCAGAGCTGTTGATCTCTGTTTTATGCTGGAACACAAAATGTTACAGAAAATATACTTGAATTCAGCTGAAACCAGAAATGAATGCTGAGATGAAGAGGCCTTTATCAGACATGCTAGCATCAAATGAATTTCGCTAATTTACCACAGAAATAAATTTTAGTATATGGCCAACATAATACAGATACAATCATAAGTGTAAGGTTAGAAAAGCAGCTTTGGTTTAAGCTCGTCAGATTTGTAGCCGTGTCTTGGCCATCATTTACTGGTCCATCTGCTTGGCTATTAGAGCCTGCAGTTTTAAACCCCCTGAATGGTCAAATGTAGTTAGCGGGCTGAAACATGAAGGTGTGAGTGGATTCTGCACAGGATTTATTGCTGTGGTCTCCCTCATCAAAGGTCAGCATGGAAGATGGGTTACAGCCTAGAAAAGAACAGACCTGCGGCATTAGAGCTGTGAAGTTCTCAGTCTTATGTCGTTTCCAGGTGTCTAATTTACTATTTTAAATAGCGAAGCTATTTAAAGCAAGACTTTGGGTAACAGAGGATACAGTATACATATTATTTCATATCAAAATACCTATATAATATAATATAATGAAGTAATATATAACATTATTTGAAAATAATATTACATAATATATAATAATGTTATTTTAATAGTATTTAAATTTAAGAAAATTAAAAATGAATAGTTCTTATGATTCAGATGGGGCATAATTAAAAAATAATTATACACATCTAAAACATTTTAAAACAATAATAATAATAACAACAATAATAATAATAATGTATTTTTTTAAAATAAACAATAAAAATGATGCTAAAACTTTTCAATTTAGTTTAATCTAATTTCATTTTTATATTAAATAAAATACACACAAAAACAAAAGTATTTGCCATTTGTCATGAAACAACATTATTAGAATATAATAAATAATACTATTATTTCAATAGTACATACGCATTTGATTTTGTTCTTATGATATACATGTGGATGGAAATTATCTAAAATATTTTACACATTATTATTAATATTAAATATAATAATACATTTAGACTTTTAAAATAAAAGCTATAAATAATGCTAAATGTTTTATATATATATATACAAAGAGAAAAAAAGTGTCTAATGTCTACAATGTAAAAATACATAATTATTACATTAAAATGTTCTTTGCCATTACATTTACGATTTAAGCTACAAGGTCTGACCACAGACCTATATATCAATGAACAGGAAGTATGTCAATCCTAATGAAGTTATTAGAGCAGCCCATCTGGACACAAGGGACTTTGACTCACTGCACTTTAATTTCCAAACATTAATGGAATCTAGCTGATTTATTTCTATTGTAGTTCATTCAGATTTTTTTGTTTAAAAAACAAAACCTAAAACCAACTGGTTGGTCATCAAATCACCCCAACCCTTCCACCAAACACAATTAAGCACAGTTTAAGAAACATCTAAATCAATCCTGTTCTCCCCATGGGTTTACTCCAGAAGAGAGGAAGGAAAACAGCTCTCTGGGGCAGTGTTGGGAATAACAAGAAAACAAGCTCGCTCTACAAAATCCCTCTCTGTAGTTGTCAGAGTTTTCCCCCGGGACCACTTTTTGAATAGTAAACATCTTAACAGGGCCTGCCTCCCGCGGGAGCTCCTGAGAGTTTCCTACAAGCAGGCTCAGGAGCTGCGCTCTTATTGCATCCAGGTGATCGTGGTAAAAAGCGCTGGCCTACCATAAATGTCCCATAAAATGCAAGTGGCACCTCCAGAGGTGGATAGGGTCACTGCACCTGTCTGTGGACTGAGACTCAATGTTTCCTCTTCCGACTCCACTCTCACGCTCCCTCACTCCTGTACTGACACTTTGTTTCTCTCTTTTATCACCTCACATTGGCTATCATTTATTACGAATATGATTATAATAAGTCAGGAATGAGAAGTTCTGTGTTGCTAGCCTCCAAAATAACACCATTTATATTTGTATATCAAATGATAAGTATACAGATTTGTGGCATTTTTATAGAATATTGCTAAATCCATAGCATGTGTCCAGTGGTGAGTGGTCCATGGGGACCAGCATCCTTCTGGTCAGGTTTAATTGGCTTTCATGCCTGGACATGGGGCCACGTCACTTTGATCTCACTTAAAAGGAGCTAATTGATCTCTGTGTTCAGGCCACTTTGTGGTGTCCTTAAGGGGAGAAAAGAACGAACAAAAGTAGCAAAAAAATTTTTTTAGGAAATGAAAATTCAGACAAGGCCTAGGGAAAATGGACTTTCAAACCTGTATTACTAACACAAAAATTATAATCAATACATTTATAATCAATACATTTTATAATAACAATATATTATATAATAATTATTATTTAATTATTATTATCATCATGTTTAGTAGTAAAACACTAAATCAAGACATGCTGATTATAAACGTGTTGATTATATTATCAAAATTGTATCACTAACAATAATCAATAAATGCATTATTATTATTATTATTATACATTTACTAATGATTTTCAGTGAGAAAATGTATATATTATTATCAACATGTTTATATCAGGATATTTGTTGATTTAGAGGTTTTTAATACTAAACATTTAATAATAATAATAATTATTATTATAAATATCAACAACAACAATCAATAAATGTATTATTATTATTAGTATACGTTTATTAATGATTTTCAGTGAGAACATTTTGATATTACAATCAACATGTTTATATCAGCATATTTATTGATTTAGAGATTTTTAATACTACACCTTTAATAATAATAATAATAATTATTATTATAAATATCAACAATCAATGTATTATTATTATTATTAGTATATGTTTATTAATTATTTTCAGTGAGAAAATATTGATATTATAATCAACGTTTATCAAGTGTCTCGAGCTGCGTTCCCCGAAGAATGGAGACTCCATCCCCAGGTGGTCCAGCTGATTTGATTAATATCAAAATTAAAAACATTTAAAAAAACACCACCTAAATCAGGGGTGGGGAACGTTGATCCTGGATGGCCACTGTCCTGCAGAGTTTAGCTCCAACCTTGGAAAAAAGGTCTTCTTTTATGGAAGAAGAAAAAAAAGGACATGAAATGAAAATTCAGACAAGACCAAGGGAAAATGATTGGAGTGATGAAAAAGAATGGGAAAAACCATCAAATAACATGTCTTGAACGTTAAACTTCCAGACTTAGACAAAGGTAGGATATGGGCTGTTGGTGGGGGTAAGTGTGTGGGACAGGACAGGGGAATGAGAGAGAGAGAGAGAGAGAGAGAGAGATCACCTCACGCCCGGACCCATTGCTACTCAATTACTCTAATGTGGCTCATATGGCTGAGGCATTCTAACAGAGAGAGAATGAGTCCTTACACTTGCCTTGCTCTTTGATATCACTCTCTGCTCTGTGCCAGATCCAGACGTGATGGTTTACGTCTGCCCCTCGAGTCCAGTTTGAGCTTGTTAATGAAAGAAGTGCAGCGACCACACAGTTCAATTTCCCTCTACGCTTCTCCTGCAATGGCATGCTCTCTTAACCTTGAGATAATGTAATTTATGGAATGTTTTAGGACATGCAATTTTTTTATTTTTATTATTAAATGCATGCATATATGTAATTTTTTTTACAAAAATAAAATGTTAATTCATCAAGGATAAACATGACAGAAAATATGACAGTAAAGACATGTATAATGTTACAAATAATTTATTTTTCAAAAATGTATTTATAATAATAAGAAACTTAAGCACCAAATTAGCATATTAGAATAATTTCTGAAGGATCACGTGACACTGAAGACTGCTGAAAATTCAGCTTGCATCACAGGAATAAATTACATTTTAAAATATATTGCAAAAGAAAAATAACTATTTTAAATCATAATAATATTTCATAATAGTACTAATATTTTTACTGTATTTTTTGTATTTAAATGCAGCCTGGCAGAAAAAAATTGATTTCTTTCAAAAACATTAATGACACCAAAATGTTGTCTTTAGCCCTATTCGGATGGTAATTGTTTCTCAGGGGGACGTAAGTAATTTTCACCATTTACAGGGGATAGTTGGTGATTTTAATGCCGTCCGAATCCAGGATGTCTGTGCTTTTCTCTCACCATCCCCGTAAAAATCCCCGGCCGAATTACCAACTGTTTTTTGACAAACACCAAGGTCGTGTGGTAATTTAATTGCCATCCGAATCCACATCTCTGAGTTTACGAGAAGAAATCTATTCAAAATTCAGTGTTTAACCCCTTTTTGAGCACTCCCGAACACCGTAAGGTAACGTTGTACTTCGGTGTAACTTGCATACAGTGGGGAAAAAAAGTATTTAGTCAGCCACCAATTGTGCAAATTCTCCCACTTAAAAAGATGAGAGAGGCCTGTAATTTTCATCATAGGTATACCTCAACTATGAGAACCAAAATGAGAAAAATAAATCCAGAAAATCACATTGTAGGATTTTTAAAGAATTTATTTGCAAATTATGGTGGAAAATAAGTATTTGGTCAATAACAAAATTTCATCTCAATACTTTGTTATATACCCTTTGGTGGCAATGAAAGAAAAGCACGCGCCATTCTTCCCGGATGTGCATGAGGAACTTACCTCTGAGGGACAAAGGTCACCGCGAGTTCTCTGGGTCATGTGATGTCCACGCTTGTGGTCCAGGAGCACCACCTCTGGCTGTGTCTGGCTGACATGAGGAAGACCGACAAGATCTGGTGCTTGAATGCCCCCGTGTCCCAGACCAGCCAGTTCGGCGACGCAGTGGAGAACTTCGCCCAGCAGTTCTCCGCCACACAGAAGCAGACCGAGGCAATCAAGCTTCCTGCCCCGGCGTGCAGCTGCTGCCTCCACCCGGCCGGCGGCGGCAGTGCCTCAGTCTGCACTGTGAAGTCAGTGGTACCCAAAATCTCGACAAAAGAGCAGTTTCCTCTATCTCTGGGTCCCCAGAGGGGACAGAGAGTTGTGGACGGGCTAGGCCCAGATCGCACTCACCCTCCTCTCTCACCACTGAGCAGCAGTGGGCAGTTCGAGGGTGCTATAAAACGTACTACTCATGCTCCCTCTGCCCGAACGCAGGTAAGTGTTGCGCACACTCAGACCCCGCTTCGGACTGGCCACAAGACGCCTGGGCCGGTTCCTTACGTTCCTCTTCGCTGCCCCACCGCGGGTAGGTCAGTGGTTCCATTGGTGCCACTTGTACGGTATCTGGGAGCTTGGCTAGCGCTGCCCAGTCCGTCACACTGGCTTCTTCAGACCATCAGACTCTGCTATGCAATTCAGTTAGCCTGACGTCCTCCCAAGTTCAGGGGCGTCCACTTCACTTCGATGAAGGCTGCAGATGCCCTGTCTTGCGTGCAGAGATTGCAGTCCTACTGGCGAAAGGACGCGATAGAGCCGGTCCCTCCAGCCAATGTGAGGACAGGGTTTTGCAGCCCTTACTTCATTGTACCCAAGAAAGGGAGGTTGCTTCGTGCCGTTCACATTCCGGATCTGCACAGCCGTGCAGCTGACGAGCTGTCTCGAGCTGCGTTCCCTGAAGAATGGAGACTCCATCCCCAGGTGGACTAGCTGATTTGGGGACGTTTCAGTGCTGCTCAGGTAGACCTGTTTGCCTCTCCAGAAACCTCTCACTGCCAGCTGTACTTGGAACACTCGGCACGGATGAACTGGCGCACAGCTGGCTGCGGGGCCTGCGCAAGTATGCATTTCCCCCAGTGAGCCTTCTCACACAGACGCTGTGCAAGATCAGGGAGGACGATGAGCAGGTCCTGCTTGTGGCACCTTACTGGCCCACTTGGACCTGGTTCCCGGAACTAGTGCTCCTCGTGACAGCCCCTCCCTGGCAGATTCCTCTGAGGAAGGATTTACTGACCCAGAGAAGGGGCACCCTGTGGCACCAGCATCCAGACCCCTGGAAACTTCATGTCTGGTTCTTGGACGGGACACGGAGGTTCTAGGTGACCTACACCAAGAGGTAGTGGACACCATCACTTCCAGGAGAGCACTGTCTACACACTTAGACATGCTTATGCCTTGAAGTGGAACCTGTTCGCCGAATGGTGTTCTTCTCACCGAGAAGACCCCCAGAGATGCTCGATCAGAGTCGTGACTAACCATGACCCTGTGGAAGGGAAGTTGGTAGGGAAGCATGACCTGGTCGTCAGGTTTCTTAGGGAGGCGAGAAGGTTAAATCCTCCCCGACCCCCTCTATATCCTCTTCGGACCTGTCTCTAGTGCTTAAAGTACTACAGCATGGCCCATTCGAGCCTTTAGCAGTCAGTTGAGCTGAAGTTTCTATCTATGAAGACTCTGCTCCTGCTTGCACTGGTCTCCATCAAGAGGGTAGGGGACCTGCATGCCTTTTCGGTTGACGAATCGTGTCTAGAGTTTGGGCCGGCTGACTCCCAGGTAATCCTGAGGCCCCGGTCCGGCTATGTGCCCAAGGTTCCCACTACTCCCTTCAGAGATCAGGTGGTGCTGCACCCGGAGGAGGCAGACCCAGCCCTAGCTTTGCTTTGTCCTGTCCGAGCCTTGAGATGGTACGTAGACCAAACACAAAGCTTCAGGACCTCAGATCAGCTCTTTGTCTGTTACAGAGGCCGGCAGAAGGGGAATGCCATCTCTAAGCAGAGGATGGCCCACTGGATAGCGGATGCCATCTCAAATTGAGAGCCCACTCTACTAGGAGTGTTGCATTCTCCTGGGCGCTGGCTTGTGGCCCCTCGCTGACAGACATTTGTAGAGGTGCGGGCTGGGCAAACCCGAACACGTTCGCTAGATTCTATAGCCTTCGTGTAGAGTCAGTATCCTCCTGTGTTCTCACCTCAAACAGGTATAAGCACTGAGAGGCCCTGGTTTAGTGTCTTCTTGCTAAAATTGCTTCAGAGAGTCCGTACTGTAGACCCCGTCGAGCTCCTCCATCCCCTTGGCAGCCACATGTGGCGGAAAGTCCAGCGCAAGGCCCTCATTCAATTAATCCGTGAGAACTGGTAGAGGGCTGGGTTCCATATGTAGTGACCCAGGTGGATCTCATATGTGTAAATTCCACGGCATAGCTCAGGGGCCTTGTTTCCACGGCAGACTTTCTGCCATTTCCCAAGAGGGTTGCAATCACCTCTAAATCTTCCATATGCACCTAAACGGTTTTCCATATGTGTAAGTGCTTCCGAAACATCCTTCGGGAAGGATAGGGCTTCCGCAAAGTTCCTGTTCCAAGTGGAATGGGTACGTTTTCCCTGTGTTATCCAATCTCACTGAGTGGGTAGTGCTACGACAACAGTGACTGGTCTTCTTGTTGCGAGACCCTGCCTACACCAAAAAGGGGGGTGCAGGAGGCTCGCACAGGACACTGGAAGGGGCAGTATCCATGGTGCTTTGGTAGGGATCCCAATTCGTCGGTCACCAACGTGACGTCGAGAGTGGCCGACTGAAAGGGAACATCTCGGTTATGTATGTAACCCTCGTTCCCTGAAGGGGGGAACGGAGACGTCACGGAGACGCTCTGCTCCTCAGCAAAAACCTGAGTATGCATTGCACCTGCTGCCTAATTATACTCGTGCTGCAGCAGCTGGATGCAATCATCGCATGCCAATGTGCATTGGCTCGTTTAGTTTACACTCGAAGTAGATTGGTCTCTCTAAGCGAGAACCCAATTCGTCGGTCACTGACGTGACGTCTCTGTTCCCTCCTTCAGGGAACGAGGGTTGCATGCGTAACCGAGACGTTATCATTCAGTAATTCCATAAATTATACATTTCAGACATCTTTGCTATTCATTAAAACCTATAGGCTAATTAAGTGAAATCATTCAATTTGAATTCAGTGTTGTTATTATGGCATTTCTTCAATGAAAATATTGGCAAATAAATATGTATACATTCAAATGCCTTCATATTAGTCATAGAACAAAATTACCTTTCAGATAAATATTTTTTACTGGGATTCTGATTTGTTTAAATTAAATTAAAAACACAATCTAAAACAAAATATTAGATTTATTTTATATTAAACATTAAAAAAATATATACATTTTATTGGGGGTAAGATGCCCTCTGAACAATTAAATTAGTAAATGTTTACTTCACTGGCTTGATGCATCATCATTCTGCACATGCTAAACTTCTAAATCTAAATAAATTACAATTTAAAAGTAACTTCACATTGTTCTCAAGTGGATCATCTTCCCTAAATTTTTAGGGTTAGGTCAGGTAGAAATAGCTCTTTAAATGTATGAGCTGCACACTTCTATTCACTATTCAGGGTTATTTGGACTGTGTGTACCTGTAACCTGCAAAAGAGTTAGACCATATTTGTTTTACATGTTTGATTAATGTAAACTGACTTACAGTGTATTGTTATCACAAAACATCAATTTGTATGTTTTCTAGGAATCGAACAAAGTCACTATACTCTATGAGAACAACACAATCATTTCCACAAGCATTTGTAATCTTTTGCATTCTAGTACTATGAATGTCTCATGCACATTTGGCGCTTTTCCACTGCATGGTACGGCACAGTACGGTTCACTTTTGGGGGGTTTTCCACTGGCTACAGTGCCTGGTCTGGTACTTTTTTTAGTACCACCTCGGTTGAGGTTCCAAGTGAACCGTACCGTTACCAAAACATGACGTGTAAACTCTGCTGATCACTGAATGGCCAGAGAGAATCCTCACAACCTGTGTCACTGAACTTGCGACACAAACACAACAGAACCACTAGATTTAAATCAGCACAGCCATCGAAGGATCGAACGCAACTGTTTTGAATGAGTGCACCTTTTTTTAACAACCAAAAAATTGCTGTTTCATGATCTGTTGAGGAAGTACAGACGTTCCTCTCGTTGATAGCAGAGGAGCAGATCCAGCGAGAGCTTGATGGGGTGATGTGGAATGAAAATGTTTTTCAGGAGTCAGTAGAGGCGGCGCAACTATAACGCCACGTGAATAATCCCGCCCACTCTAAAGCATTACTAAACTGCAGTGGAAACGCAAACCGAGCCGAGCCGTGCCATGCTGTGCCATACTGAGCCGTGCCGAGCCAAGTCGTACCACGCAGTGGAAAAGCACCAATTGTAGTGTGTGATAGTGCAGTGCATGAGGAGTTCAGCCTGTGCTTTATCAAAGGTTTAGACCAGGGGTGTCAAGCTCAATTCCTGGAGGGCCACAGCCCTGCAGAGATTAGCTCCAACCCTAATTAAACACACCTGATCCAGCTTATTTAAAAACTACATGGTTCGTGTTGGAGCAGGGTTGGAACTAAACTCTGCAGGGCTGCGGCCCTCCAGGAACTGAGTTTGACACCCGATTTAGACTCTGTTAATTCATTATGTAGGTTTCTCCTCAGAGACCCTGTCCATCCGAATGCATGAAAGACCCATCATGGGATTCCCGCTTCTTCTCATGGACAAGTTTCCATGTATTCACATATGTCTTACTTTGTGTGTGAGTGTCTGTGAAAAGAAAAGAGAGACTAAAAAGGTTGAGTCCACGCGCCCAGCGATGGATGGCTCCCTCTGCTCTTCTCTACATTGGAAGCAGATGACTATATCAGTGGACTGTCCGTTCTTGCACACCGAGTCATGGTCTGACAAACCTCTCATCTCTTTCTTTCTCCCTCCTTCTCCAATAAAATAGGACCACCCATTACTTATCATCACTATAATTGCTTCGCAACAGGCTGAACAACACTGATACATAGTTAGTCAAACATAATAGAGAAAATTATATAGCCTGCTTAATTCTGCAAGTCAGACAGAAGGTTGAAAATAGTCATGATACACTAAATTACAACAGTTTTTGGTATAAAATAACATGGTTGATAAAATATAGGGATGCATAATAGATTAAAAAGCTATATTAAAATGCTATACCATCTTGTCTAACTAAGTTTAAAATAAAACACTAAAAACTAAAATCAATTACATTTAACAGCGTAAATTAAAAATTAAAATAAATATATAGATTGTGCATACACAATTAAATATTAATAATAATAATGATAATAATATTAAATCAGTAGTACACAACCAGAACGGGGCCCTCTAGGGACCTCAACAAACTTCCAAGGGCCTTCAGGATGACTTATAATTATCTAAATTAATATATTATTAATATAATTAACAGTAATATAATAAAACAAAAATCTAAATTAAAATTCTAAAAAAATATACAATCAAGAAGTAAACTAAAATCATATTTCTCATCTGTCTGATATATGGTCTGCCATAAATATATACTGTATATATATATATATATATATATGGGGAGCCTCTGAGTCAAAATACACTGATGATATTTACTTGACATGCCTTTGTTATTGGATGGATTAACTGGGAAACTAAATGCTCTACCTGTTCAAAGGAGTGTGAAGTGAGTTGATGGGAAGGACAGCCGTGAGAGCGTCCTGTCCCAGTGCTCATGATGTCTAAACGGGCCAGTGAGACAGAACCTGTGCTCTGGTGCAGCACCTGTGTGTCTCCTGCTGCTGCTGTGTGTTTCTGAAATCATCAACACACCAGTAGCTCTGACACCCACACACTCTAGAAACCTTTATTAGCCTGTCTGGGGAAAAGAGCAAGACTGACATGAACAAAGAAAGCAAAAATGCATCTGTGGTCACAAATAAGAGAAAATCATCTGGGAGAGCAAAAAGTCATTAACTATTTACTGCTTTATTTATTTTTCTTTCAAATTAAACCCAAATGCAAGGCACTATGGGAATAATGACGATTGATGGGCTGTAATGTTTTGCCAAGGGATGTTTTTTTAAGCATAAAGTGTGCCACAAGTTACTAGAAATCAGACAAAATCAGCCAGGGACTAGATTTTCACATTTCTCATAAGACTGGGGCTAGTTGTCACATTTTTTACTTTCTTAGGGTTGGGTAATTTGGGGGGAAAAGGAAAGAAAGGAAAAAGTACATAAAAACATAAAAAAGCATCGTCCACATTCAGTTACTGAATTAAAGCCCTTGTGGCAACAAACCTAATCTAACCCATGTGTCACTTGAAATGTTGTTGGTGCAAAGTACATTTACATTTAGTCATTTAACAGATGTGTTTATCCAAAGTGACTTACAAATGAGGACAATAGAAGCAATCAAACCAACAAAAGAACAATATTATGTAAGTGCTGTGACAAGTCCTTGTAGCGCAGAACACAGCAAGGTTTTTTTTTTATTTTATTTTTTATAATAAATAGAGAAAACAAGTAGATCGAATAGAAAATGCTAGTGTTAGAGGGTAATTTTTTTCATAACAAATAAAAAGAAAACAAGCAAATAGAATAGAAAAGAAAAAGAATAAAAAGCACTATAGTCTCAGTGGGTTAATTTGTTTTATAAGTAAGAAGAAACTTACATTTTTTGTTCTTAAACTAAATAAAATGATATATATTTATAATGTTATATATA
>NW_015506082.1:299539-305736 GCF_001515645.1 Sinocyclocheilus grahami
TATAACAGTGCTTCAGCCTTCACATGGACTGGTAAGGTATAAGGAATCATAACACTGGTATAAGGAATCATATATATATGTGATTCCTTATACCAGTGTTAATGGTGAATCGTCACTTTCTAGAGTCACTGGGTCCATGTGAAGGCTGTGTTCAGTGTTGAAACAATAGTTGTACTGTAAAACAAACAGAAAACAAAAAGAATGATGACTTGGGCAAATCAACAGCAAACAGTGTTGACAATAATATTGTGCAATTAAAGTATGTGCAATAATCTTATAATTATTTATCACCCTAAATCCCAGTACATCCCTACAACTTTATTTATTTTTTTATTCTATTCCTATTCTATCTCTAGCACACCTGTACATACAATTTATTCTTTTTTTGTGGTTTATATTTATGCATGTGTATTTTATTCACATATTATTTGTATTATCTGTGTGTTGTTGTTGTCTCCGTGTACTGGAAGCTTGTGACACTATAACAAATTCCTTGTATGTGCAAACATACTTGGCAATAAAGCTCTTTCTGATTCTGATTCTGATAATATTAACAATGATAATGCTTTTTTTTCATTGCATTGCAGTGCATTGTTTTTTCTCTTTCTCTAACTGAAAGCAGCATTACAGTCACCATTGCATCATTCCATTCGATAACAACTGTTACACTTAGGAATTCCTGCCCTCTCCAAAGCCTTTTATTTCTGTCTTTGCCTATTAAATGCTGCTGAATGGCGCCCTCTTGTGTATGTGTCCAAAAACACAGCCACTAAATCATGAAGGTGAAGTCAAACAAATTAATTAACTGCTTTCTACAATACACAAAACCTCATGACTTAAAACTTATTTAAGCTTACGACTTGCCTAATAAAATTATTAGATCTGGAGGCCCTGGAATTAGGTCTAAATACAGTGCAGGAAGAAGTCACTCAAAAAGTTTTAAGATGAGATAAAACACAAACATAGACATATCACAAAGAATTATGCTGATTATGCACAGAGAGATCACATGCTCACTCAATTTTACTGAATCACTGACCCCTGCTTCTATCTTCAGTTATATTCTGAACAACACTAAATAATAATTATAGCCTGTTATATCTCTTAAAAAAAAACAAAAAAACCTTGGGGCCATTATAATGGCTAAAATAGGAGACTTGGGAATTATATTCTATAAAAGTACAAAAGTACATAAAATTATATAAAAAAAATTATGAATTACAAATAAAATAAAGGCTGAATGGATTTAATGTGTTTACCTTTATTATTTTAAAATGGAAAATAAATTTAATAAAAATAACAACACAAAAATCCTTTTTTAAACATATTTTAAAGGGGTCATATGAGGCGATTTAAATTTTTCTTTCTCTTTGAAGTGTTACAAGCTCTTGGTGCATAAAGAAGATCTGTAAAGTTGCAAAGACTAAAGTCTCAAATCCAAAGAGATATTCTTTATAAAAGTTAAGAGTCAACCACGCCTACCTAAAACAGCTCATTCTAACACGCCCCCACATGTCTACCTCACTATGTGGAAATATTAGCATAATGCTGCCCAAATGTGCACGCAAAGAAAGAAGGCGTGGTTTCAGGAACAGCAGTAGTGTTGATGCAGCCATGTCAGGGAGACGTTGTGTGTTTCAGATTCACATTATTTTTCAAATACTGTACATTATTGTAGGTCCTCTATGCCCCGCCTCTCTCAAACGCGTCGTTTTCAAAAAAAGAAAACCCTCCTTTGACAAGAGCAGTCTGCTCTGATTGGCCAGCTGACCCAGTGCATTGTGATTGGCCGAACACCACAAGCACGCGTTGGAAATGTAACGCCCCTTACCATAATCGCGGCCTTCAGCTTTCAAAGTAAATACCAAGACAGTTAATAATTTCGTTAGTTTTACCATCAGTTCAAGCCCGAAAGGGCAACAGAGTCGCGTGACAGACACAGTGATGATGCAGTACACAAGCCGCGGTTAAGACAGCTGACGTGCTATGATTTCTGACAGACAGTTCACTCTCCTGTGATGTGACCCTGTTCCCCTCACACACACACACAACGCGTTACTCTGCGCTGCGCAAAACTCAGCATTTGAACAGTCAATAGCAAATACTTAAACTGATAACAAAACATACTTACAGTCGCTTATTCAGGAGCACCAGAATGTAATAGCAAAGTCGGAATTTACTCTTTTTTTTTTTTTTTTTTAAATAACCTTTGTGCACAGCCAGCCTTGTACTCTTCTAGGTTCAAAAAACTGTCGTCCATAAAATGCGTTGCACAAATTCGAACATCTGGGTTGTGCTGTTCTGTTGTAAATAAATCTTAACCAATGATTCCTAATTGCATTTACTTCCGGAAGGCCAAATAAAGTGCTTTTGCTTTCGCACTGAAACACAGCGTCTCCCTGACATGGCTGCATCAACACGACTGCTGTTCCTGAAACCACGCCTTCTTTCTTTGCGTGCACATTTGGGCGGTATTATGCTAATATTTCCACATAGTGACGTAGATATGTGGGGGCGTATCAGTGTGGCTGACTCTTTGCAACTTTACAGATCTTCTATACGCACCAAGAGCTTGTGACACTCCAAAGAGAAAGGAAAACTTGAAATCGCATCATATGACCCCTTTAAGATTTATTTACAACAGAACAGCACAAACCAGATGTTCAAATTTGTGCAACGCATTTTATGGACGACAGTTTTTTGAACCTAGAAGAGTACAAGGCTGGTTGTGCGCAAAGGCTATTTCTAAAAATAAAAAAGAGGGTAAATTCCGACTTTGCTATGACAATCTGGCGCTTCTGAATCAGCGACTGTAAGTATGTTTTGCGGGGCATATTGTACTACAATAATGTACAGTATTTGAAAAATAATGTGTTTTTTGAACATTAAAGCATGTAATATATTCTGTTACACCAAATACACAAAATAATGATCTTTAAAATAGCATCATATGACCCCTTTAAGCTTTATAAAAAGACTTTGTTAAATGTTATGCTGATTCACAGCACTAGGTGATGCTGGAGGATCACACAACAACCTTGTTCTTCCTTTCAGAAATCACTCTCTCTCCCCTTTATCTACCTGCAGCAAAACTGCAAGTTTCACCAGCATGTCATGTCACACGCCACTTAGTTATAATAAAAAGTCACACACAGCACCTGACTAAGTAATAAATAAATAAGTGTGTGTGTGTAAATGTATACATGTATAAATGATGGATGGGAAGGAATGGGCTGTTATCACTGCCTGCCATTTTTACACAGGCCCGTGACAGGACAGTGACATGCGGAACATGGGCGGCAGCCTCCAAGATGAGCAGATCTTAATTTCCTGTTCCTGCTCAGAGCAGGTGAAAATATGTGACACGTTGTCTTCATTAATTCCCACTTCATTTGAATATCTACCCGTCTGCTCCCTGGGTGTCCTCTCAGTCTCTTTCTCCCTCCCATGACCAAACATAGTCACACACACACACACACACACACACACACACACACACAAACATCTGTTGGAAATACATTATAGCATGTGATAGGTCTTGTCCGGTTTAAAGTGTCACAATTTCATACATGCACGAAATCACATATTGTGTACATGTCCATTTTATCATATATTCTAGGTAACTGACCCCCCGCCCCCAACCCGAATTATTAGACTCACTTCAATAACATTTTTCAGCTGTGCAAACTACATAAAGATGTCTGCTCAAATCACAACTAATTAACACTTAAAAAGACACAAATTAGATATGCGTGGCTAAAAGCAATTATAATCTCTACGAGTTTTGCAAATCATTTGGGAAATGAAAAGAATGCGTAATTGCTGGAACCAACATCTTCAACAAAAAAATGGCTCAAGCGATGCTTGTTAGAGAGCAGTCTTATCGACGGACCCGATTGTGATTACGGCACTTTTCCGCAATTACATGTGCATATGTTTAATGTCACAAAATGCCTCTTTTTAATGAATGTGTTTTTAATAGAATTAGCAATCAGTCAATTACGATGTGCGTCAAGGCCCTGAGCAGAGAAGTTATCATCCAGAGACTAATGAAGGAATACGTGCCGATTCCTTCTGGAAATATGTATTCAGATCCCGGATTGTAAATGCAACTGAATTATATTATACGCTCACTTAAAACTGAGATTTCAGAAACACTTTACATTAAAGCATCCATGTTATGCTCATTAATTCCCACTTCATTTGAATATCTACCCGTCTGCTCCCTGGGTGTCCTCTCAGTCTCTTTCTCCCTCCCATGACCAAACATAGTCATACACACACACACACACACACACACAAACATCTGTTGGAAATACATTATAGCATGTGATAGGTCTTGTCCGGTTTAAAGTGTCACAATTTCATACATGCATGAAATCACATATTGTGTACATGTCCATTTTATCATATATTCTAGGTAACTGACCCCCCGCCCCCAACCCGAATTATTAGACTCACTTCAATAACATTTTTCAGCTGTGCAAACTACATAAAGATGTCTGCTCAAATCACAACTAATTAACACTTAAAAAGACACAAATTAGATATGCGTGGCTAAAAGCAATTATAATCTCTACGAGTTTTGCAAATCATTTGGGAAATGAAAAGAATGCGTAATTGCTGGAACCAACATCTTCAACAAAAAAATGGCTCAAGCGATGCTTGTTAGAGAGCAGTCTTATCGACGGACCCGATTGTGATTACGGCACTTTTCCGCAATTACATGTGCATATGTTTAATGTCACAAAATGCCTCTTTTTAATGAATGTGTTTTTAATAGAATTAGCAATCAGTCAATTACGATGTGCGTCAAGGCCCTGAGCAGAGAAGTTATCATCCAGAGACTAATGAAGGAATACGTGCCGATTCCTTCTGGAAATATGTATTCAGATCCCGGATTGTAAATGCAACTGAATTATATTATACGCTCACTTAAAACTGAGATTTCAGAAACACTTTACATTAAAGCATCCATGTTATGCTCATTACATATTGATAAAATTAATTACTACAATAATAGCAATTACAGTATGTGATTACAAATAGCACTACAAAATAATTACATTAACATAGATATATTATTTAGCTTAACACTAGGAAAAAACCGACACAGAAACTCTTTATGAAGTAAAACAATTAAATTATATAACTATAAACACACACACACACACACACACACACACTCACAATTATATACAAATGAACTACAAAAAAGATTATTGAGTGTAACAGTAGATAAGCATAATACAGAAAGTCTTTATAAATTAAAAATAATAACAATACAACTGTATGTATGTATATGTGTATTTCTGGCAACAGTCTTGACAACAGACACTATTGGAAGAGAACTGAACTGAGCTGGAACTGATTTCTATTGTCCTCTTGCATTATCAGCACAAGGTTTTCCTGTTTAACACTGTAAAGCTGCAATAACACAATCTGTATTGTATAAAGCGCTATATAAATACAGGTGACTTGATATATATATATATATATATATATAGGCCGCACATGTTACACGGCCTTCAGGCCAGGATGCCGGGCCGTCTAGCCCCTCCCCATGCCGGGGCCAAGGCGAGAAGGATGCAGCCGCTGGACAAAGCTGCCGCCCCTCGCGTCGCGGACGGGAGAGGGGAGCACGTGCGGCCGCCGGACTCCACCCCTTACCTGGACCCCTCCTTCCTGATCACTGCCCTTCCCTGCATGAAGCCCGCAGCACGACGAGGACACCAGATTCCCTGTTTATTTTGGACACTAGATGCCCCTTTTTCCCTGGACACAATATTGTTTTCATATTATTTGTCAATAAAAGCCTCTCCGAGGCCTGACGCCACACCCCCTGTGTCTGTCGTGTGCTCCTCCCGTGACATATGGTGGAGAATGCGGGCAAAGGCAGAGCCCAGACAACACAGTGGGGAACGCCTGATGACGTCATCCCCACTCGCCCGAAAAAAAAACCTAGTGAAAACCCACACTGGGACGGAGGGACGGCGGAGACGGCCTCCCCACCACCAAAGGGGTAAGTGACGTTTTCTTCCATTGTCATTTACCCTGTGGTTGGTTGAGGCTGTCGACTAAAACCCGGTTTCTCTGTCCCTGTTCCAGCGCGGGGCGAGAGGGAGAACTGCCCGGAGAGGAATCCCCGCCCCGCCCGCTCCGACCGCTTGGAGCCTGGTTGAGGATGGTAGCACTCC
>NW_015506082.1:307085-311007 GCF_001515645.1 Sinocyclocheilus grahami
GAGTGGGGGTGGGAGAGAGGAGGGGCGCTGAAACAGCCGGGGCTGGCGGCGTGTGATGGGGCACACCTGAACCAAATGGAGCCTCATCACCGCCGCTGTTGAAATGCCGAGTGCGCCTCTCCTCGGGAGACCGGTCTCTTCCCTGTGCATGCACGCTGGTGTCCTCGTGGGTCCAGGAGGGGTGCATAGAGGGATCTCCGTGCCACCGACGATGCGAGCTACCGGACCCACGGTCCGGACGAGGGCCGCACCTGTTACACGGCCTTCAGGCCAGGATGCCGGGCCGTCTAGCCCCTCCCCATGCCGGGGCCAAGGCGAGAAGGATGCAGCCGCTGGACAAAGCTGCCGCCCCTCGCGTCGCGGACGGGAGAGGGGAGCACGTGCGGCCGCCGGACTCCACCCCTTACCTGGACCCCTCCTTCCTGATCACTGCCCTTCCCTGCATGAAGCCCGCAGCACGACGAGGACACCAGATTCCCTGTTTATTTTGGACACTAGATGCCCCTTTTTCCCTGGACACAATATAATTTGATTTTTATTTGTCAATAAAAGCCTCTCCGAGGCCTGATGCCACACCCCCTGTGTCTGTCGTGTGCTCGTCCCGTGACATATGGTGGAGAATGCGGGCAAAGGCAGAGCCCAGACAACACAGTGGGGAACGCCTGATGACGTCATCCCCACTCGCCCGAAAAAAAAACCTAGTGAAAACCCACACTGGGACGGAGGGACGGCGGAGACGGCCTCCCCACCACCAAAGGGGTAAGTGACGTTTTCTTCCATTGTCATTTACCCTGTGGTTGGTTGAGGCTGTCGACTAAAACCCGGTTTCTCTGTCCCTGTTCCGGCGAGGTGCGAGAGGGAGAACTGCCCGGAGAGGAATCCCCACCCACTCCGACCGCTTGGAGCCTGGTTGAGGATGGTAGCACTCCTGTGCGGGCGGCGGGGTGATGACGGGGATGTCGCTTGGGGTGGGGGAATGTGACGAGTCGGCTGCCTCCCCCTAATTATCATCATCACCCCGTCCCTTAATCGCCGCCCTTCACCAGGCTCCCCCGCCCCGCCCGCTCCGACCGCTTGGAGCCTGGTTGAGGATGGTAGCACTCCTGTGCGGGCGGCGGTGTGATGACGGGGATGTCGCTTGGGGTGGGGGAATGTGACGAGTCGGCTGCCTCCCCCTAATTATCATCATCCCCCCGTCCCTTAATCGCCGCCCTTCACCAGGCTCCCGACGGGAGTGGGTGTGTGAGAGAGGAGGGGCGCTGAAACAGCCGGGGCTGGCGGCGTGTGATGGGGCACACCTGAACCAAATGGAGCCTCATCACCGCCGCTGTTGAAATGCCGAGTGCGCCTCTCCTCGGGAGACCGGTCTCTTCCCTGTGCATGCACGCTGGTGTCCTCGTGGGTCCAGGAGGGGTGCATAGAGGGATCTCTGTGCCAGGATGCCGGGCCGTCTAGCCCCTCCCCATGCCGGGGCCAAGGCGAGAAGGATGCAGCCGCTGGACAAAGCCGCCGCCCCTCGTGTCGCGGACGGGAGAGGGGAGCGCGGGCGGCCGCCGGCCTCCGCCCCTTACCTGGACCCCTCCTTCCTGATCACTGCCCTTCCCTGCACGAAGCCCGCAGCACGACGAGGACACCAGATTCCCTGTTTATTTTGGACACTAGATGCCCCTTTTTCCCTGGACACAATATAATTAGATTTTTATTTGTCAATAAAAGCCTCTCCGAGTTATGAATTTCTTCACTGATAAAATAGATAACATCAGAAATACAATAACAAATGTAGATTCTACAGCGTATAATACTTTAGCTTCATTCATCGCACCAAAAGATAAACTGCAGTGCTTTACAGCTATAGGACAGGAAGAGCTAAATAAACTTATCACTGCATCTAAACCAACAACATGCCTGTTAGATCCTGTACCCACTAAATTATTAAAAGAGTTGTTACCTGTAGCAGAAGAACCACTTCTCAATATTATTAACTCATCGTTATCTTTAGGTCACATCCCAAAACCATTGAAGCTGGTGGTTGTTAAGCCTCTTATTAAGAAACCACAACTAGATCCTAGTGAAATGGCTAATTACAGACCCATCTCAAATCTTCCGTTTATGTCTAAAATTTTAGAAAAAGTTGTGTCTGCTCAATTGTGCTCCTTCCTGCAAAAAAATGATCTCTATGAAGAATTTCAGTCAGGCTTCAGGCCCCACCATAGCACAGAAACTGCACTTGTTAAAATTACAAATGACTTGCTTCTTGCGTCAGACCAAGGCTGTCTCATTGCTAGTTTTACTTGATCTTAGTGCTGCATTCGATACTATAGATCATGACATACTCATAGATCGATGACAAAACTATACAGGTATCCAAGGGCAGGCTTTAAGATGGTTTAGATCCTACCTGTCCGATCGCTACCACATTGTTCATTTAAATGGGGAGTCATCTCAATTATCACCAGTAAAACATGGAGTGCCACAAGGATCTGTCCTAGGTCCTCTGCTATTTTCGATATACATGTTGCCACTTGGTAATATTATTAGGAAATACGGGATTAGTTTCCACTGTTATGCCGATGATACTCAACTATATATCTCAACAAGACCAGATGAAACTTCTAAATTATCTAAGCTAACGGAGTGTGTTAAAAATGTAAAAGAATGGATGACCAATAATTTTCTCCTATTAAATTCGGATAAGACAGAGATATTACTTATTGGACCAAAAGACAGTACGCCGAATCTCGTGGATTACAATTTACAACTAGACGGATGCACGGTTACTTCCTCTACAGTCAAAAATCTGGGTGTTATATTAGATAGCAACTTGTCTTTTGAAAACCATATTTCCCATGTTACAAAAACGGCATTCTTCCATCTTAGAAACATTGCCAAGTTACGAAACATGATACCTGTTTCTGATGCAGAAAAGCTAGTTCATGCATTCATGACCTCTAGACTGGACTACTGTAATGCACTGCTAGGTGGTTGTCCTGCATCTTCAATAAACAAGCTACAGATAGTCAAAAATGCAGCGGCTAGAGTCCTTACCAGGTCAAGAAAATATGATCATATTACCCCAATTTTACAGTCTCTGCACTGGCTACCTGTTAAGTTCCGTATCAGTTACAAAATATTATTACTTGCCTATAAGGCCCTTAATGGGTTAGCTCCTGCATACCTAACTAGTCTTCTACCACGCTACAATCCATCACGCTCCCTAAGGTCACAAAACTCTAGACTTTTGGTAGTACCTAGGATAGCAAAGTCCACTAAAGGAGGTAGAGCTTTTTCGCATTTGGCTCCCAAACTCTGGAATAGCCTTCCTGATAACGCTCGAGGTTCAGACACACTCTCTCTGTTTAAATCTAGATTAAAGACACATCTCTTTGGCCAAGCATTCAAATAATGCATCTCATAATCTTTTACTGCAGTCATAATCTTTTACTGCAGTTATATCTAATCAAATGCACATTATTATTCATTAGTTTGGGTTAAACAAATCATTTTTGCTTGGTTGGAACAGCAGCTACGCTAATTATGTTTGTATTTGTTTCTCTGTCTTTTGCCACGGGATTAACATCCCGTGGTAACTAGGATTCACACAAGCTTCAGTCTGGATCCAGAACACCTGAGAAGAGATGATGCAACCCCTCAGAGGACCTCAGATGATGCCAACCCTGAAACAACATACAGAACTACCACATTTTGCAATAAGTTTGATTGCATCATATAATAATTGCTGTTAATATTATTCATCGTCTGTTTTATTACATCTTAAATGGATTTTTCCATACATTTCTGCTATATGTACATTAACTGACAGTCACCACTGATAAACTACCACTAAATATTGTAGAAACGTAATTGTAAAGTTGCATTGCAACGATTTGTATCGTGAAAAGCGCTGTACAAATAAACTTGAATT
>NW_015506082.1:311847-330108 GCF_001515645.1 Sinocyclocheilus grahami
GGGATGTTAGGATTTACACAAGCTTCAGTCTGGATCCAGAACACCTGAGAAGAGATGATGCAAGCCCTCAGAGGACCTCAGATGATGCCAACCTTGAAACAACTTACAGAACTACCACATTTTGCTATAAGTTTGATTGCATCATATAATAATTGCTGTTAATATTGTTCATCGTCTGTTTTATTACGTCTTATATTGATTTTTCTGTACTGCTGGTTCGTCTGGTCAGAGGAGAACTGGCCCCCCGACTGAGCCTGGTTTCTCCCAAGGTTTTTTCTCCATTCTGTCACCGATGGAGTTTTGGTTCCTTGCCGCTGTCGCCTCTGGCTTGCTTAGTTGGGGACACTTCATTTCCAGCGTTATCGTTGACATGATTGCAAAGATATTATTTAAACTGAGCTGGATGTTGACATCACTGAATTCAATGATGAACTGTCTTTAACTGAAAAATTAGTGTTTACTATTGTCATTTTGCATTATTGACACTATTTTCCTAATTAATGCTGTTCAGTTGCTTTGTCACAATCTGTATTGTTAAAAGCGCTATATAAATAAAGGTGACTTGACTTGACTTGACTCCTTCCTGATCACTGCCCTTCCCTGCACGAAGCCCGCAGCACGACGAGGACACCAGATTCCCTGTTTATTTTGGACACTAGATGCCCCTTTTTCCCTGGACACAATATAATTAGATTTTTATTTGTCAATAAAAGCCTCTCCGAGGCCTGACGCCACACCCCCTGTGTCTGTCGTGTGCTCGTCCCCATACAATATATATTTAATGCAAAAAAAAATAATTAAATACTACTACTATTAATAATAATCATACTATTCATAATAACTATAAATATATCTTGTCCTTTAAAAAATCGTAACATTTACATCCTTTTATCCTTGTTTTTTTTTTTCTGGTTCATGTCACAGGATCATACACAAGCAATATATGACCAATAGTGACTGATTCAGAGCAAGAGCATCCCGGCTCGCATTTTTGACAGGGTGGGAGGGAAATCACGTTCCAGGTCGAAGATGCGGCTGAAGAACAATAGCTGTGAATGCTCTCACACTGATTCTAATTATCAGGGCAGCGCTCCGACTCCGTCGCCGTCAGCCCTCGCTTCTCCATTAATCTTGTGCTGTCGCCCACCTCACTAAACCCAGTGCAGTTACACTATCTCTGCTTTACTTCATCTGCGGAGCCTGCGTTAGGCTGTAATTAATGAATCCCCCCTCCCCTCGTGCTAGGTCTGCTGCTTCTAATCACAGGCTGCTTCGAGGAGAGTTGCGCCATGAAAAGTGTTGATGGGAAGGGGGGTCAGCGTGATAGTAAATATGTATAACTAAACAAAGAGAAACTGCCATTATAAAACAAAATCCTGTTTTCTTCACATAATTTATTCTAGATATTCAATAATGAATTGTAAAGAAATGAAAGCCATTATCAGCCTTTTGTGTCGCTAAGCTCATTTTCTTTTGTTTTTAACAAAAATGTCAGGCCATGAACTGACTTGCACTACTGCCTCCTTAAATAACATTTTTATTGCATTACTGCTATTGCTATTACTATTACTATTATTATCAATATAACTAACAATTTTTAACATTAATAATAATGAAACTTTTTTGTTACTTCATTGTAGCTGACTAGTCTCTCAACATAATTATGCAGGCAATTTTAAGCTCACTTACTGAAGAGGAAATTAACTGGAAAATTACCTAAAATCTATATTTTAAAATGATGAATAAATGTATAATAATAATAATGTACATTTATTCATCATACGTATATATATATATAAATAAAAAATCATATTGGTAAATATTAGCAGATAAGCTGCTGATTATGGCATCAAACAACTGAGACCACATATAGATAAGCCTTTCAACACACGTACACACGCACACACAAAAAAAATATTTTTCAAAATTGTAAATAAAAACAAAGATTATTGGAGTATGTTTTACAAGAAAATACTATTTCTGCCTTTCTACCTCAAAATTTCATGCTTAATTCAATGTGTTATTTATCCTTTGTAACTTTGTTATTTTATAAATTATTTGTGAAATTTGCTAGCAATTTCTGAGTGAAAATTACTTCAAATCACTTTTTTTTTCCGAGTGTAAAACAATATAACATAACGTCTGCATATGTATGTTAACCATACTCTCAGGGCCTACCTGAGCACCTTAAGTCTACCTGAGCATATTTGAACTTACTTCCCTCTTCAATCTCTTGTGGTGATTTGATGGTAATGTTCAAGAAAAAAGACATATGAAAACAGACAGGAAACATTATGGTTGTGCCCATGGTTAAGTAAGCATGCTTAGGATCTTTAATCCTCTCTCTCGCTCTCATTGTCTCTCTGACAATAAGAACAGAGCTCTTGTGACAGGGGCCAAATGGCCCTCCATGAGCCAGCTCTGCCTGGCTGCACGCATTCATCAGCCACAGATCCATTACAGTAGTGCTAAAGTTATGTATTATATATTATATGTTTTAATAACTAATGTTAACAAATATTAATAAATTCTGTAACAAATATATTGTTAATGTTATCTAATGCATAGTTAATGCAACATTAACTAATATAACTTAAAGGTAAAGGGTCACCTGATTATTATAATTAATAATAATAATAACAACAATAATAATAATAATAATAATACTAATAAATATTATTCGTATTTTATTTATTTATTATTTTTTAAGAAGCACTTACTTCAACTCTGGTTGTGGTTGTAGATTTTTTTGGAGATCATAAAGGGTATATCATCCATAGCTGGAAAGAGAGAAACATATATAAGTGAAAAAAAGACCTCCTAGCCGCATATTATCACATTAAAATGTAAATAAATGGACATTAAACATTTGAACTGAGTTTTTTATTAGAGAACAAAAAGAGTGTGAAATCATAAGAGAAACATGAAACTAGTAAAGTGCAGGAAACTGGTTGCCAGCACTGACAACTCCACTACTGACCAATCAGAGATCAGCGTAATAAAATACAATATAAAAATAAATAAATCATAAAAATAAATATTAAAATATTAAAGTAATATTCCAAACAAACACCTTCAATATCAAGTTCTTTATGTTCTGAAAGTGCATATGACTTAATCTAATGGTCAAAAATAGTAGAACACTGAAAGTTCCCAAATCCCCTCGGAAACCCACTCAGACAAAGCGAGATGAAAGCCTTTTTTATCCTCCACTGTATTTGAGGGCCCCCCACTCGCTCTCCTCCCTCTTTCCCTGTTAATTACTCTTGATTATTCCTGATCCTGTCTTGTCAGGGAGACGTTTGACTCCAAAAACAAAGCCCCACTCGCACACGTCGAAAGAAAAAGGGGAAAGAGAGAGACAAAACATTCGCCGGATATCAATTTGCATGAAAATGAGCCAGAGTGTTCGGCTCTCTGAGCGAAAGCGAGAGCGAGAAAGAAAGAGAGGTAGATTGAAAGAGGACTTGCCAAGAGTGCGGTGGTATAATTAGCATTCTACCAAACAAACGAGCTTCAACAGAGCTATAATTAAGCAGGCCTGTAATTAAGTGTATGCCCTTTATCATAATGATCATGGTTAAAGCGCCTTTGATGGCTGCCAGTGGGTTATTAACGGCGTAACCCTGCGCCACACGGCGCCCACGCAAGAATCAGGGTGTCACGACTGTCAGGCTAAAGAGCGCCCCTTTGTTTATCAAATACATTAGAGCCCAAATTAACACAGGGTGACACGAGCGCACAATAGCTCCCATTGACTGAACTGAAGAAAAATGTCAAAAAAAAATCAGAAAGTGCCCAACTTTGCTCATGGAAAACATGTTGAGTATGGCATCTAACAGCAGCACTATATATTAGCAATCACGCATGGGATCTGCTGGAATGGGAGGAAACCGGAGGACCTCTTCTCATAAGTTACCTGGAGGTCGACGGTGTAACTTTTGCTGCTGAAGGTGGAAAGAATATCTTAAACTGACATACGGTTTCATTACCTTGGCAAAAGCTGAATACTTCTTTGTCCTCAACTCTTCCACAGCATGTCCAGTATACTTAATGTATATTTGAACATACAGGATGTCTTGGGGAAAAAGGTGAACATGTTATAAATGATGACACTGTCACCCAATCATGAGCTCAGCATGTCCTGGCAAAGAGCTCCTCTCTTATAGAGGTTGGTACTGTATAATTCACTTACTAAAGTATTTGGGTCAATGCAGTTTTTTTTATTATTAATTTATTCAAAAATACATAAAATAACCTGTTAAATGATGGGCATGGTTTTGATTTCATAAAATTAATTTTGATATGTGGGGTGGTGTGAAGTGGGGGGTTCATAAAGTCAAAATGTCAGGGTGATATAATACAGAAAAACGCCTTAAAATAATTAAATCTGTGGCGAAAAACAACACAAGTAGTTTGGCATAATTGGCATCATTTCTTATAATTAGAAAAATAACAAAACCACTACAATAATTATTACTAAATGAAAAAAAAAATCCCCAAAATCAAAGCCATGTACAATCAACCAACCAACATAACTGAATGAATGAATGAATGAATTAATCTTTTTATGACAAGGCAAGGTTAGATGATGGTAAATCTTGAAAATGGTATAAACGTTTTTTTTCTTTTTTAACTACATAAAACCAACATAAATACAAACATTTTAAGATGTTTTATAGATTTTTTGGTGATGGTATTTCAGGAAAAATAAATGTATTAACATGGTATCATGGTATACAAAAAAAGCCATGTTGTTGCCATGGTTGTATCGTGTACTTTTTTTAATGCATATTTCCTACTTGTACTGTACAAGCTCTAAAAATCGAGAGAATTATATAAAAGGCTAAACCACTTCACCACAGCCATTAACAACCTAATCAAACAGCTTCTTGGGCTTCCCTACGAATATTTTTTTAACACCATTTTGGATACTACCTTTACGGCTTACTATTAGACAGGCCTCAGGGAATGTATCACTCGGCTCTAGAATGGACTATTGAACAACAAAGAGCTTCAAGAGGTCATTTCACCAGCAGGGCTTGGGTAATTGAAAAGAGGATGAAAACAACATGTTTCGGTCCATAAAAACAAGTGAATAAACATGTGCTAAAGCTTTGCTGAACAACAGCATGAGGAAAGAGAGCAAGGCTAATTAATCGGTATGCGTCAAATGGATGAAGGTGTGACTTGAAGGCCGGAGCGTTCCCTTTTATTGTTCAAACATTACCTTTTCAATCAGACTGCACTTAGTATTCGCCTGCCATTCATACTGGGTGTCCCACACTAATACACACATACATGTACATGCTTTTTGCACAGGCTCATGGCCTGATGGGAACATTTGGGGGCGATTGAGAGGAGAGAATAATAGATGTGAGTTTGGGGTCACGTTGGGGAGGAGTGTTAAGATAATGTTTGTCCAGACTGCTGTTGCCTGGACTGAAGTCGTAAAGGTAAAGTATGGTGCCTGGCAGATTCTACTCAAATAGGTTAGACCACAGACAGCCTGATATATACACTTCTCTAGAAGAGCATAACTGAGATTATGGAAGCAGCTTGAAGCTTGAAGTGTTCAGGAAATAAATTTGAAGTAAATTAAAATTATTGGGTGAGATCATATTATGGAACACTGGGACTTTGTGCTCCAAGTAGTTGTAAAGCATTTAAAACAGTAGTTGATGTTTGAACTGGTGGCCTGTGACCCAAAAATGTTTTGCAGGTCACAAACAGCAGGGGGAAAAACAATGCTAAATGCAAATAATAAAACACAATCAATAATTTCATTGTGCACAGTTAGCATGCATATAGCAACAGACTTGGGCTTATTATCTTATCAAATGGAAGAAAAAATAAATAAATAAACACTTCCTATATTTTTTGTTGTTAAAGGAATAGTTCACCCAAATATAAAAAATTGCTGTTAATTTACTAACCCTCACGCCATCTAAGATGTAGATCCCTTACTTTCTTAAGTAGAACACTGAAGATGATTTTTAGCTGAATCCATGGGCCTTGGTGGTTCATATAAAAGTCAGTGGGTTCCATCACTTTAAGAGGCTATGGGTTACAAGTAATAATGTTGTAAATAAAATCTACTTTATTGCACAGATCAGTTGTTTTACTTCTTAAGACCTTCATAATATATTGTCAGGAGCTGTGGGTATTAATTGCGTGTTTACTGTATCTGCTTTTTTGACTCTCAAAGTGAAGGCACCCATTGCCTTGTATATTATGAGTCACCAAGAACCCTGGGTTCAGCTAAAAATCAGCTTTAGTGTTCCACAGAAGAAAGGAATGAAGCGTTGTCTCATAAATGACGGAAAATTCTGTCAATGGTGGGGAAAGTGTCCAAGACTGTAAAAAATTCATCGGTCACTTGATAGAAACTCAAATTAGACAGATGCTAACACAGGTTACGTCAAATGCCATAATCCTGGTAAAACTATTAACCAAACTAAACAAAATTATAAGAAATAAATATCTAAATATCAAAATTACAATTAATATCAAAATTACATTAATTACCAGCTCACATGCATTTTACAAGGTAGATTTTGTCTGCAAAGACTATGAAACCATCATAATTCAATTGACAGGTATTAAAGATGGGTATTGATTATTGGTATTATTTAATTGACAGGTATTAAAGATTGGTATTTATTGTACACACACACACACACAAACGTGCACACGCACGCACGCACGCACACACACACACACACACACACACACTTACAGCACAATGCTCTACCATTTGAGCTACAGGATCTGGACGTGACCAAAACATCTTGCAAGTACAGAGCACATTGATCTTTACAGGGTTCATGGACACAGATTTGCAGTTCAATGTTGCATACTATCTGTTTATTCAAAACAAATACTACAATAGGGATATTCAGTCTGCCAATACTTGACACGTGGTTAGACGTGGTAGACAGGTACTATCATGACATTAATTGCTGATTAGAGTGATGAGTTCAGCACCGGGATCGGTTAGAGTGAGTGAATGATGAGGGTGTGCTGAAGTGAGTATGAGTGTGGCTATGAGGATCATTGCCTTATTAATAGCTGTGTCAGGTGTTGTGAAAAATTTCGGCAATGTCATCCCCACAGTCCTCGAGCCCTGACGGATGGCTGCTGCAGGCAGAGAAGACTTCCCTTACATGCTGCCATGAGTTCTAATCTTTCACACTTCCATTGTTGGATGCACTGTCACACAGGACTTCTGCCAGCCACGCTCGCCACACCGGCGTGCACACACATCAGATTTATACCTAGGCTAATGCTAAAAGACTGACAGATGGAAGACTCGGTCATCCAGTACAGCACAGTTCATGAAACAAAAAATAATTTCTTCCCTAGAGGAGGAGGGAAAAAAGTGATGAGAAAGAGAAATGCAGTGAATTTGAAATAATCCTTTAGGCTACACAGACTAAAACAGACACTTTGTAACAGTTCAAAGTAGCAAGCCAGCTCATATTTCATTTAATTTGTTCCTCAGATTTTAATACGCCATAATATGGCAAAACATGAAGTTTGATGAGGAGAGGAAAAGACCCTAAAACCAAAAATGCATAACTGTGTCTAAATTTAGTGCACTCGAGTATTTTTTTTGCAAGGACACATTTAATTGATGAAAAGTAACAGTACAGACATTTTTGATGTACCAAAATATTTATATTTCAAATAAATACGTTTTTTCATCTTTCTATTCATAAAATAATCACATAAAATATTAAGCAGCACAACTGTTTTTAACATTAATAATAATAATAATAATAATAATAATAATAATAAAGATAATGATAAATGTTTCTTCAGCACCAAATCAATATATTAGAATGATTTCTGAAGGATCATGTGACACTGAATATTGGAGTAATGGCTGCTGAAAATTCAGTTTTGCCATTAAAGGAATAAATTACATTTTCAATTAAATTAAATTTTAATACTTTAAATTATAATAATATTTTACAATAATACTGCCTTTTTTCAGTCTTTTTGATCAGATAAATGCAGCCTTGGTGGGCGTAAGAGACTTCTTTCAAAAACACTTAAAAATCCCCAAACATTCGAAAAGTAGTGAGTACTCAACTACTCAAAAGTAGTGAGTACCCAACATTATTCTACATTATTCTACTTTCAGGCTATATAAGTAATTAATGTTCGTTCCATACAGCTATTCAGACCTTCCCTTTCCTTTTTACCAGGTCACACTGACAACATCCAGCTAAACCGCAAGAGAGCAACAGCAGACTGGGTCTGAGTCACTGCAGCAGCAGCAGGTCATGCATAAAGGACAATAGTGCAAATGGATGTGAAATCTGGAGAAGTTGATCGGAAGAGAGGGTTAGTGGGTGTGGACTGCAGATTGGACTCAGAAGGATCAGTGGGTTAGATGGGTTGCTTTAACCCTAGGGAAATCCCAACAGCTCTCTCAGCAGACTGTCTAACAGCGACAAACCTTCTTGCTTTTAAAGAAAAATCGCCGCCTGAAGACATCTCAGAGACATATTGTCGTTTATTTTGTCACCCGGGTTTGCCATCTGTGCCATTCCAATAGAGGTTGCTGCCTGGTGAAGCCAGAGCCTGGGCGAGGAGGTCTGCCCGAGCCCCTCCAAAGCCCAGCCTGGTCATTAGTCAAATTGCCTAATGAGAGAGAATACAAATGGCCCCCCTGCCCTGACAGGAGGAGTTTTGGAAGTGTCAGCGCTCCTGACCCGTGCTATGAGAACAGATGATGGCTCGCTGCTATTTTCAGCACCTTTTAATGACTCTGTCATGGCCCTTGCCATTCCTCCTGCTTTTGTTTGATTTTTGACTTTGTATCATTGTGCATCGCACTTATGCAGAAAAGATTAAAGTGAGAAGAATTTATATTTTGCTTTAAAGCAACATGGTGCCAGAACTTGCAGAACAGAAAACCCAAATGAAATGTAGGTAATTGAAATGATCTATTCAGAGAAATGCAGCAAAACTAAATTTTAATGGACTATTTTGGACAAAAACTACAAATCTGTAATTACATATTCTCATCCATGTCTTTCCAAAGCTGTATGAGTTTCTTTGTTTGGTGAAACACATTTTAAATAAATGTACTGGTTGCTTTTTTTCCATGCTATTACAACAAATGGGGTGTGAGGTCTCAATGTTAAAAAGGACACAAAATGACACTATAGTCCTTTATTAGTCTTCAAAACTTATAATATTTGTGATTAGTTAGTTAAAGTTAATCTTATTCACAGATATCTTCCATTCCACTGGTCTGTTAACTCTTGTGACTAAATATTTCAATTAGTTAAAGGGATAGTTCACCCAAAAATGAAAATTCTGTCATCATTTACTCAGCGTCATGTCACTCCAAACCTGTATGAGTTTCTTTTTTTCTGTTGAACACAAAATAAGATATTTTGAAGAATGTTTGTGTGTATGGAACCCAATGGCTACCAGCAACTGTTTGGTTAACTACACACTTACAAATATCTTCTTTTGTGTTCAACAGAAGAAAGAAATTCATATAGGTTTGGAACAACGTGAGGGTAAGTAAATCATGACACATTTTTAATTTCTGGCTGACCTATCCATGTTCACATTCACTTTGATTATAAAGAAAAGAATGGCCAATATATATCTATCAAAAACTCACCTTTTGTGATAGACTGAAAGTCCAACAGGTTTGGAATGACATGAGTATATGATGACAGTATTGTGATTTTGGACAAACCTTTAAATGCATACAAAGTGAAAGAGTGAGGGGGAGAGACCAGAGAGATAAGGGGGCAGGGGAGATGTATTAAGTTTATTTAGCAGATAATTGTTATTTTTCTATCTGGTTGACAAGTGGCCCTTGGAATTTGGTATCAGGCATCACCCACTGGGCACTGATCTATCTGTCTTTCAGAGTGAAAGAGGAGCCAAATGCTCTAGTGGATGCCTGGCATCAAGCACACACTTCAGCAATGCAGTAATGTAATGTAATTCCAGCACCTATCACCCGTTTTATTCAGTAAGAGAGGTCAATATATATGACCTCTAGATACAAATAATCTCTATATTTTTTTCCATGTAATGACACAAATGTGCATAATCACAGAGAGAAATACTAAACACTAATTGATGCTTTTACATTAAAGGTTTTGAGGTTAAAGAGTCTGGATCATGTCGTTGATGTGAAAGTGACCCCCAGTCTATTTGAAAAGGTGGTCTGGAGTACGTTTCATGTGAACGCCAGTATAGTGCACAGTTAGTATGAACACAATCTATCATAACTTAGCTATTGACGCTGTATACTTTGAAAAATCTGATATTGTAACAGCCGGGGCACATTAATTGTTATAGAATAATGCATTTCTCATAGTTGCTTATCTCTGAATAAATTGTCTTCAGAGAGCAAGTATTATAAATAAATACAATAACTGAATAATGAAAACAACAACAAATAAAAACAAAAAACATTTTATATATAAAAGCAGGGGTAGGGATGGAATCAAATTTCGGTTTGGACCAAGCAATTGAACCAAGTGTGAAAATCTCCTAAGATAAGAGGTCTACGGACTAGTCAAGTGTATTAGAGAGATTAGTACTAGCTCTGGCATGTGATAGGTCTAGCGGTACTATAATGCTAGCATAGTGAACTGAAGTTGTTTTGAGACTCTAAGTAAATGAGCTCGGCCTCTCCAGAGTATGCATGAGCAGCAGAGCTGGCAATGGACCCACCGCTAAATTGTGTGTGCCGGATGGGCAGAAGGCACAATTACACCAAATCCCCTCTTAATTAGCGGTTCTGCGGGTATGCTAACTCACCATGCTTGAGCAGGAGGTAGGGCGGACTTGGAAAGGGATCTTGAACCATACTAGAAAGAGAAGCAAATTAAGGCAAGAAAGTGGTGAAAGGGTCACGCGATCAGGGTCGGTGACTGAATTTGTACAGTCCGTGCGAGAGCTATTTTGAGCTGAGCTAGCATCCCATACCTCCACTTAAGTTTCACTGGCACCCTACAGTAGACAATTACTGGCACAGAGCCCCAATAGATCCCCTCAGAGCTGGGGAGTGTTATTAAGTTTTCCGTGTTGGCGGCTGCAGGGCGATGTAAAGTGGCACCTCGGCCTGGTGAGTAATGATGTGTGCCAGGACTCCGGCAGGAGGGATGACAGCATGAGAAGCCTCGTTGGCAGCCACTGGTGCAGCCATAGGACCATTCATCATCTCCTTAAACCAATCTACCAATGCCGCACCGCCATTCCTCATTAATTATGTTAATCATTGTAGCATTACGCTCGCCATGACATAAGGCTCAGTAGACACTGTAGCTCAGATGTGTCATTCAGAGATAAGAGTATGTGCATAAGGTTTGACAGCTGCAGTTTGGCCTAACAAACAGTGCAAGTATGACACTGAGCTCTGAATAAAGCAACTGTGTAGGCGATCACGGATAGGAAGCAGGAGCCTGATTGACTATAAATGTCTAGATTTACATTTTAGGAACTATAAAGTGCATGTTGCATGGAACTTTAGACACAAAACAAAATTAAACAAAAAACAAAAACACAAAAAACAAACATTTTTACAAACAAATTTGACATTTTTATGAAAAAGATAGTTTAGGTTGTACAATGTCATGCGGTACAACTACCAAAAAACTAACATTTATAAATTATTACATATAAATTATAATGATAAAAACAGAAAACTTTTAATTTTTTTAAATTAATGATCAAGATGCACACTAAAGTATTTAGGTCAGGTCTAAAGAAAACTTTATTTATTTATTTATCTATTTTACTTGGTTACACCACATGTCATTTTCAAATTAAAGTGCAACTTTTCTTGAAAATGGTATAAAAACCTGAGATGAATACAGATAGAACATTTCTAAAAACTTAGTACATGTATTTTATTACTTTTTTTATGAAGACTTTTCTTTATTGTAAACTATCATATAATCTTGAATAACAGAAAAATAAATTAACTACGACCCATTGTAAATAATAAAGGATGTTCATAAATTAACAACACATACAATAGCATGCTGACTAGCATTTATTTTGAGAGCATTAGTGTGGGAATGTGGCCATTGTTTCAGAGAATAAACTATTCATACAGCTATAGATGAGTCTCTTAATATATTTTGAGACAAAGCAGGCAGCACACTTTCAAAACAGCCTTTGGGGGGGCCCACTTCCCCCTTATCAGAAATGGCTCCATTCCCCGGAATCTCATTGTGAGTTTAAATCGCACTATGTATTAGGGGCTCGTTAATAACCAACTTAACGAGTCCACAGACCCATTAAAAGATCTTTAAGAGCATATTTGATCATAAATCTCCTTAACCTATATTTAATGGCGGGATTTCGAGGGAAATATTTTTATCAAGTTCTAATTAGATGTGCGATAACAAAGACTGCTGAACATGAAGGCAATGGGAAGGCTAGACAGGCCCATCTATTGAGGGCGGCCATGTTTGATAGGCTGGAGACTAATGAAGGAACAGATCTTATTCTGGGCTGCGAGATGGACGGCTGAGGAATGATACCCCGGACTGTGATTAGGCCCACAGGCACGTGGCTCTCATTAGTCTTACGCTTGACTTAAATCTCCAAGAAACTTACAGACACATTTAGAAAATAATAGAAGAGCACATTTCTATTCATAGTATGAATAGAAAAAAAAAAAATATATATATATATATATATATATTTATTTACATTTATATTTAGTCATTTAGCAGACAGGTTTATCCAAAGCAACTTACAAATGAGGACAATAAAAGCAGTCAAAACTAGCAAAAGATTAGTTATATAGAGCATTATATAAGTGCAAATGACAAGTCTCGGTTAGCCTAACGCAGTACACATAGCAAGGTTGTATGAAAAAGGCACACAGGGCCATGTAGTTTTGGATTTTGTTTTCCCTTAATAATAAAAACCTTCATTTAAAAACTGCATGTTGTGTTCACTTGTGTTATCTTTTACTAATATTTAAATTTGTTTGATGATCTGAACAGTAGATGTTGCGGTTTGGACACCTCGCCTCTCCAAGATACCTTGAAGGACCTATCTGATAGGTAAGACTCAATATATACTGTATATATATATAAACAAACAAACAAACAGATACAATATTAATAAATTAATTAATTTCAACTAGGCGTAGAAGTTAAATGTTTTTAGTTGACCCTTCAATATTAATATATGCAATAGGTAAAACTATAAATGTAAATGTAGAAGTCAATATGACTGCAATATGACTGTTTACGTACTCTTTTTTAGATGCTGGCATTGCAACATAATTAGAATAATTATTGTCAAAGTACATATTTTGACAATAATTATTCTAATTATTTTGCAATGCCAGCATTAAAAAAAAAAAAGTACGTAAACAGTCATATTGCACAATGTGCATATTACTATAGGTCCCAATACTCTAGTAATGCCAAGAGACCCCCTAAAGGAAGACTGAGGGTAGAGTCTTATATCCAGATTAATCCAGAAACAAAACTTTAGATGACACATCAGTCATAGGTTTAGTGGTATTTGCTATCATGCACACGAGCCAAGCAAGTTGTAAACCCCCTCTGCATTTTCCCCAGGCTCCTTCTACGCAGGCCACGGGAATAAATCATTAATGGCTTTTTGGAAAAGAAGCTGTATGCAGTCTTTCATGCCCTGTCGCCAACCTGAAGTCCTTGGCTCCCTCTCAGAACGATTTTATTGCCCCGAAATTGCGCGGCTTAAATCGTGTACCTATCGAAAGTAAAACACAGCTGTAAATCTGGTCTATGTCTATTCCCCTCCTAGTCCCCTCGCAGCCACCCATCAAATATCCATACACAATTCATTTAGGGCAATTTAGCTGATGCTAAACAGAATCAAGGTGAACTTTCAATGGGCCCTCAGCTATGAGAGAGGAGGAGCAGAAAAATGGTGGCCTAGCTTTGGGGGGTTTTAATCAACTAGCTCCTCAAGGCTAGTCATCCAGCCATGGAGCAGCCGCACTTAGCGGATGAGTTTTTGTTTCGCTAGCCCGAGTGCGTGTTCTCTAATCCTTCAGCCTAAAGTGTTTTGGTATTGTAAAATATGGCCAAACGGGTGGAGAGAGCTGCTGGGCAACACAAGATTAGAGTCACGATTAAAAGCCTATAGGATCCTCCTCGACTGCCAGGCACTAGCTGGAGCGCTAGTCACAGCGCAGTCTGCAGCCAGAGATAAGATGGAACTTTTGTTTGAAACCTGATGAGAGGCTTCCTAATGAAAGTGCTGGCCCAAAAATAATCTTTTTTCTCTGTGTTAGTCAATCAAAAAACAGTGTGGTCGGGGATGGTAAAAAAAAAAAAAAGTGGGGGGAAATGTGAAGTCATTTTGCATAATCAGTGAGCACCATCTGGAACAATTAACGAAATTCCACAGAACTCGGAGGATCAGTCATATTGGCTTATTAAAGATCCTGAATTATAGGAGCAATAAATCCATGGAAAAATGAAGCGTACCCCAGCCTGTCATCACTATTTTAACTTCAAATACGCACAAATATTCGATAAGGCTGAAAGAAGAGATTAATATATGCAAATTAAGTCAAGCATTTTAAAAACCCCCCAACAACTGTCTGCCATTTTTTTTCCTGTCTCTTATTACGAGCCTTTATGTTTTATTCATACACCAGCTCACCTGTCATTTCATAAGCTCTAATATTATGGGGGTATTATTAAAGTGCGTAAAGTGGTGCTTTAATTGGAAAGCTCTGTTGCATTCTTCAATTATTTGGTGCAAATTAAAAGCAGATGCACATACTTTAATAAGGGGACTAGTATCAGTTCCGGAAAATCAAAGATCATTGTCACTCGCTCTGATATTTTACAAACTTAAGGCAATACTGAAACATCTCTCTCTCTCCAGTCACCTCTTAATTGATCTTCCTTTAATCCACCAAGGAATAATTGATCGCTATTATATTATCTTTAATAAAGGCATTGTGGTACTTTTCTCAATTAATGCAATAGATATGTTAATGTAAGTTACATAGGGGCTATTGAATATCTGTGCTATTATGAGTATCTATTCCCTGTTTTTTATAGACAAAGATGAAAATTAAAATGACAAGTGGCACAAGTCAAGCTTTTAACCACACATAATACTTATAAAATACATTATCAATATGATGTCCTCTTCACAAAAAAAAAAAAAGAAATTAGATAATCACAGCTCATAGGACACTCTTTTCTAATAGACTAAATGTTACATCATTAATACTCCCAAAAAATTATGTATTCAAATCCATCACCTCACAGATGTTGCAACTGGACTCTTTTTCACACTGATTCCTTCGCTAATTAGGAAATATTTCCTTCAAGCCATCAAGCTAAATGAAAAATAAATGACACCAAAAATCTGCTCAGCTTCAAAGAGGCAGTGGTGAAACAAAGTAAGAGGTTGAGAAGTCTAGAAATACTCAACTTGTTAAAATGAGCGTGGACTGTCAAGTGAATGAAGGTTGCCAAATCTATGTGAATTAGTTTTTAATACTCTACAAATAAATGTCAAAGCACCAGTACCTCAAATCTGCACATAATGTGGCTGACGATGACAGATTTCCAGACATGTTGGGTCTCCTGCGCTGGGCTAGTTTTTAATGTGCTGGTCTTTTTTTTTTTTTTTGCATGTATGTATGTGTTTTGTTGGGAAGTGACGGAAGGTTTAATCAAGAAAGCAGGCAATTCATCAATCCTGAAGGAGCTGGTGCTACGAGCCTGACAGAGCGCACATGGTTTTAGCCCAGCTCGAACCTGGCCAACTATCAACATCTGCGCACATACATATATGCACATGTGCATGTGTGCGGAGTCCCCAACGATTAAGGTAAATCCATCTGTCTGTTCGAAACCCCACACTTGCTCTTCAGGTTATAACTCAATTCAGGAAGAAAATCTATAAAGTCTCTAATAATAATGTTATTAATAATAATAATCCTAAATGTATTTTAAGTAAAAATAGATACATAATTAAATTAAATAAATTCATTATTATTATTAGTTAGTTCCCAGTGGTCAAGGTAAATCCAGCTGTCTGTTCAAAACCCCACGCTTGTTTTTCAAGTCATAATTCATGAAGAAATTCTAATAAAATTCAAAATAATATTTATTATTATATAATTATAAATATTATAATAAATAAATTATAGTATAATTACATCTTATTCAAGACAGCATTATACATTGTGGCATAGCAGTTTGTGTACACATTTCCTCTCTACTATCTCCATCAATAAAAATATCAAAATATCCACTGTATAACTAGACCACATACTGCTAAGCTCACCTGTGAACACAGTTCCTGATGGTTACAGAGAAGTTGCTAAAGGAGAATCAATAGAACACTACTTGTGGTGACAGAGTGATGATTGGCATCTGCCTGTCAGTCAAATGGCATTACCATGGCGACAGGAAAGCAGAATGCATCAGCCCTCGTGCTGTTAGAACCTTTCCTTTCTCTTTGGCCTTACTCGAGAACAAGTCAATCTGCTGTTACTTTAACCACTTCAAAGGCAAGTGGCAGAGTTTAATGTGTCAGTCACTTATTTTAACCAATGAAGCCTTGATATGATCAACGTACCTATAATCAATCAATTACAGTATGCGTAAAATCTATCCGTGACTTACTGAAGGCTCTATAAGGCTGTTAATACCAAAGAGGTATTAATGCAATTAATGAATATACAAAACAAACAAACAAACATGAGCGTTAAACTCAAGTTAAATTATTCTGTATTTTTTTTATCTAGAAGGGACACAGTAAAAAAAACTGTAGTAACTTGCACATATTCTAAAATTGTTCTACTCTACCTCTCCATGTCACAACACATTTGGAATATTCCTCATATTAAGCCACTAAAATGTAAATATGAAGAATAAAATCATGATTGGATGTGCAGATTCACAGGCCAAGACTAGTGATACAGTATATGACCTGGACCTGTATCACAAAAAAAAAAAAAACATGATAAGGACATGCATATGTATGTCAATGTATCTCAAAAAAGCACATACGATATATTTATAACTGGTCGATGTTTCTAAATTCACTCGCTGTTTGTAGGTGTGACCGAATGTCAGTTTTGGACCTGGATGTACCTCAATACAGTATGATTTCTTCCTCTATGCTACAGATTAGCTCATCCTCACCACATGGTGTCTCTCTCCAGCCAGAAAAAAAGCACACAAGCATACCTTCACATCCCAATCTCAAGTTATATTTTGGACCTGAAAGACAGGTCTGCAGGGCGAGGTGGTCTATGGGATTTCCTGAAGCACACAAATCTCATTCTCCTAATGTTTGCATAGGAGTGCACACATCATTGGTGTGACTGTGTCATTTTCTGCCATTTGAAGTGTTAACAATAATCTTAGGGATGTCTCTAGAGTCAATTTCACAGAAGATTCTGTAGAGATGCTGTAAACGTTTGCTACACTAGATAAAATGAATGTTGACCTTTTGAGATAATAGTTACAGGAGGACTGACCTGATTTGGTGTAGAAGTTGTAGATTTGGTGTTCGTAGTCTGGCCTGACGATGTTCTTTTTAGTAGAACTGGAGGCCGGAGACTCTGGGAATTGTCTAGGAAAGAGAGGCAGAACTGACCTCATTAAAAATGTGCAAAGACATAGGAAATAATTAATGGAAATGTTCAAATGAATCACTGTATTCAATAAAAAAGATTCTGGAAGGAGATTTCACACAGCAATTTAATAGAAAACGTTCTGCTTTCTAGAATTTCAGCACCGTTTATTTGCACATGCAGGTCTGCAGAATTATGAAGGAATTATGCAAATCAGGAAACAATGGAAACACGCCCCACAAAATCTGTCATGAACGCAATTTGCACAGTGCAATTCAATTTGTCTTCAAAGTGCCACATTGTGAACAATGCAGCAAACTGATGAGATTTGGCATACTTTACTGGGAGTGTACAACACTGTGCTCCACAAATGAATCAGCTCTTTAAAGAGTTCTTGACACTGTTTAAAGTGTTGGAATATAATGTAAATGTAACAGGAATCATTGATGTTAGAGATTGTGGGTCTCCATCTTTATCCACTGTGAGTCACTGACTCCATCTGATCATTAACCTCCTATTTTTTTCCCTCCCTGCCTGTGGCTCTTATGTGCCTGTGAGAGGTTGTCATGGAGTTGGTGATAATAAGAAGGGTTTCCTAAGCCAGTATGGCATAACACACACACACACACACACACACACACACACACACA
>NW_015506082.1:331439-333753 GCF_001515645.1 Sinocyclocheilus grahami
AACACACACACACACACACACACACACACACACACACACACACACACACACACACACACACACACACACACACACAAACCAACAACAGCAGTAGTCCAGAAACGGTCCTAAAACTCAGAGTTACACACACACACACACACACACACAAGCACCTCATCAGTCCAAGAAGGGTGTCTGTGGCTAGATTATTAGTGTCACCCTGCGTGGACAGCTAAAGTGTTGGACTTACTTTTTTTTCTTGGAGCATCACACTAGATTCCTATTATACTGTAGGAGTGCCAATGAATCTAATAATGTTGCAGTAACAATGCTGAAAACATTCAAACCAAATAGTCAGATAAACGCATAAAACCCAACCAATTATTTACAATAATGAAATAAAATTAATATTATTATATAAAGAATAAAAATAATAACAGATAAAATAATAATTATTATTATTGTTATCATCATTATTATTGTTATTATATTTTAAATACAATATATAGATACAAATGCAATGTACAAACATATATAATCATATTTGATCATATTAATAATAATAATATATATTAATTATTTATCTATTTTATTATAATTAATCATATTACAAGAAAATAGAAATAATAATTTATATTCATTATTATTATTAATATTATCAACTATTATTTATACTTTTATACATGCAATTTACTATAATATATTTTATATTTGTACTATCATTATTTATTATTGTTGTTAATATTATTATTATTAATACATTTTCATTACATTTATACATTTAGCAAAACAAAAGCAATTTGTTAAAGAGCCAATAATAATAATAATAATAATATTATTATTATTATTATTAATAATTTTGCATTACCATAAGAATCCTCTGCTGGTCTTAAGTCAAACTGTTTAACCATACCAAAGTTTTGGGAAAGAGCAAAAATAGCATGCGTTGCACTTCATGGACAGTTTGAACTTGCTCTCCTCATCAATCAGGTGCTGGTGAATTACACTCTTTGACTCACTCACGGGAATCAATAAATTCAGTGCCTCGCTGCCTGAGTCTGTCTGCATCAGGAGCACTGCATAATTCTGCTTTAGACATGCTTTGAAGACCAAATGAGCATCTCCAACAGGTTACAGGATGCATCAGATGCATTAAAGTCAGCCAGAGTCATGTTTGGAAGAAGATTAGGAGCAAAGTGACACCGCCAAGGGGAGTGAGATGTCATTTAGCCGGCGGAAGAATCTGAGTTTGAGAGTAAGTTGGGAAGGTAAGTGCAGAAGTGAATGTTGGAAAAGCTTCTGAAATGTGATATCAATGCAAAGCAGGAGCTGCCTAGATGTCGAAAATGGAGGAGGGGTATGTTTTAAATAGATGAAATGGTTGAAGTGCTCGGGCACGGATGCAAATGCAAATCTGGTTGTTTACTTTGGTGTAGAAATCCGCTAAGCAAAAACTGAATTAGCAAAACAGAGTCATCGATTCTTTCTGAAAGCATTTTTTTTTCAGTCAAACACCCTATCCACCAGAGATCTACTGTACATATTCATCCGAATTAATAAATGGGAACTGTGGGTCAGCTCTAGTATTCAACTCGTGAGTAAACTGAAGACAGGTCTGCCGTGAGTGGCTACTCTGCATTTCTATCAGGTGTGATGAGATAAATAAATGCAGTAATTTCTATCAGGGGCCATAAAATATGCTCCCTGACAGCCTATGGTATTTATGAACTGAAGCCTGCAACTCAGATTTATTTCTCTCGATGGGGCCGACTTCTCTCTGTTCATCTGCATCAGCATTTGCCCATGTTCAATTCGGCCCAATGGTGAATTTTTAAAAGGTTGGCATCAATCTTGTGGAACCGATTGCCACATTTAATGAAGACTTCCCTTCGTTTGCAAAGGTTGACTCGAATGCAGGGGAGAGAGAAAGCCGGGGACATGGCTTTACGCGCATCCAAACATTTCACAAACAGCCATAAAACTGAAAGGAGACGGTCCAGATGCTCTTTCGTCGAAACTGGCCTCAACTACCCCAGTCACTGGAGCAAGCCAAAACAATAGCGAATGATACCGAGTGATACAGAAAATGGAAATAAGATATATTCGGTGAAAAGCCTGTTTACGCCACACAAATCTATTTGGACGTAAAACATCACCAATTTGATAAGGTTAAAACAGAGAGAAGAGTTGGTCTTTAGAGAATCAACTATCTTAAGATTATCTAACGTCTTTTAAATGTTTAAAATACAGCAACTCATTGTGCCAGTGTCAAGCATCCCCCCCCCCCCCAAAAAAAAAAAAACCCCAAAAATTTTTTGTGGGCCCCCTCCAAAAA
>NW_015506082.1:333915-361917 GCF_001515645.1 Sinocyclocheilus grahami
CCCAAAAAAAAAAAATCTCCAAAACTTTGTCTGAGCTGCCTCTCAAAAAGTGAAATAAAATATGCTTGAATCAATATAAGTTTCAGTAGCAAGCATTTTGCTATCTTCAGAGCTGTCAAACAGCGTAACCGTACTCAATTCCAATTCTCCGCTTTTAATGGTTTAAGGTACATTAGCTTTGGGTAGCATATGGCATATCAATTAAACATCTAATTCTTAAAATACAAACATGGCTACATAATCAACGGCAGCACAAGGCTTGCATTATGTCGGCCACTGGAGTTTTGCCTACAATTAATCATCATTCAAACCCATCAGAGCCACACTGACACAAATCTGAATAACTCCCAGACTTACAACAGAACTGGGAATAAAATATAAACAATTTAGCTCGTATACCACAGCATAAGCCTCAAATTGTTTCTGTATCTTATGACACTTTAGATCTTCAACATGCTCTACTTAGATCTACAGATGACATTGAGGTCAGGAAAGAAGGGAGTCTGAAGACAGACAAAGATATCAAGGCAAAAACTCAGAGAACAGTTGATGGTTGATTCCTAATAAGGCCAAATGGAAGACAAGTGGACACAAAGACAAGCACTCAAGAATATCACAATGCCTGGTAGGTGGAGGAAGAGGATTGACTTGGGATGAAGGACTGAACAAATTAGAGCAGATTCTTCAAATGAGAAGACAGACACATCCTAGTAGTGTAGGCAGACTGAAATAAGACCGAATTGTTGTTGGACTACCATCAGTGATGAAGCGGAAAACATTTTTGTGTACTGTTGCATGAACAAAAATGGTTGCTAACTTTTACAGTATTTCCTGGCAAGGCAAAATTACAGCCTGGGAAATTTCGAGGAGCCTCATAAAGGAGCTAATTAGTCAGGGTAATCTCAATATAAAAAGCCCAATCCCACATGCTAGAATCTCCATGGGTGGCTGATGAGAAACTCAAGAAGGCATCGGCGTAGAAGCTGAAGCACAAGTCCGTCTTGGGGAGGAGACGTTGGGAACATCTGTCACACTGTGGACAAATTTGCCAAAGACTTCGGTGAGGCAAAGACTGGGATAAAAACGGTATATAAAAATAATACGGCGCAAACTGAGCGGAATCTGGAAGCTGGTGTTTTGACACTCATCCGAGATCCTCGATGACAACACCTCAGCGCTCGCTCCGAGCAGGCAGCCCACACAACCCATGGCTTGTAGACAGCTGCTCTCTGCAGCGGCGGCTTTCCCGCTTGTCATTACCCCACTTAAAGTTCCATGTCAGGTGCGGAGAAGGAAGAATCTTGAAGAATTCTGCGGTGGAATATGGGAGTGTAGATTCTCTAAAGAGCCACAGATCTTTGCTGATGATTCTATTGTTTGTGGCACTGCTCAGTTTGAGTTTACTTGATGTGTACGGAAATTTGCACGCTTTTTAGGGCTTTCTGGGAAAGGGTACACAGAAGAGTGTCTGAAAAACACATTTGAGGATGGTGTCACAACAGAGCTCGTACAGGGCCCGCCTTCCATGAGAACTGGTAGATCAGCCGTTGTTTGGAGAGCTGATGTTGAGAAGGTGACACAGAGGTCACCGAACACTGACACCCATCAATCAGTGCTACTCATATGGTGTAAAGAGTAATCATAATCCGAGACGTTCCCATATACGTGCCAGCAAGCACCTGCACTATCATGCAAAGAGTCACAGTTGACTTGATATTGAGACAATATATCGAGACAAAAATCCATGTAGGACTGCCACAGAACAAAGTGAAATATGCTGATTTTATCATGAAGCATTTGTTAGCTGATGCATGTAATTACTGCAACACTGATGGCATCAAACAGTATCGCAAACTAATGATCATTTCAATATAGTTCATTATTTCTGTTTATTTATTTTTTACATATTGCTGTTTTCTTGAGAACACAACCTTAACTCTTATAATCTTGGCAACATAAGTTATCTACAAGAAAGGAAAAAACAAAACAAAAAACAAAAACGAGATATTTTATTATAAAATACAAAAATATTCTATTTAGTGCCGCTAATATCACAGAAATTAAATGGTTCAAATAAAATGAAATGGCTGTTATTATAGGTCAAACTTCAAATGCAACATTTAATTTTCACAACATGTTAACAGTGTTTTTTTTCCATTTAGAAGATCCCTGATCTAAATTTCATTTTTAAGTTATTCCAAAGTTCAGCCAATATGGTTCTATATTTACTGACTTCCTGTAGTGAATCAGTGGAGTGAATCATGGGATGGCATAAAAAATGCTTCCTGCTCACAATGGGAAATATGCTTGACCTTTACATTTATATTGTTCAGCTTTTGGATATAAAAACTTTTCCTGCCTTACTGTATATGGCCCTATCATTCAGAGAGAAATGCCCGAAACCTTGATTCTATGAAGAAAAAGATAAACCGAAATATTAGCACAAGGCAACTTTATGTTCTCTGTCAATCTAGAGGTCAGATATCAGAGCGAGAGATGACAGTTTTATCAGGACGACAAATGGCAACACAGATGAGAGAAGAAGCTCACCCTGAAGAACAACAACCCTAAAATCTATGCTTTGGGAACTGGATTGACCGGGCCCAGTTTGAATGAAATGGTGGTCACAAAGTTGACAGTGACACCAAGCAATTTGATGGCAGATATCATATTCACACTGCAATCCTAACATCTAAAGAATAAGACAATTGGTAAAAACAAAATATATTTCTAATTTTTATACACATTTTATATTTCTAAGTGTCATATAAGTATTTAATCTCCATGACAGAGTTGAGATTATTATATTATTATTAAAATATTATTATTATTTTTTTACATCAACACTTCATAGAAATGCTTTGAAATTTCAAACAGGCAGCAAGGGAAACAACTTTACACTCAGTAGTCTGCACACACAGTGATTAGTGTCCTTGTAGCCTGAGGCAAAAAGGTTTATTTGCAGAACCACCAGCATTCACAGTTAAAGGGGCCATTAAACATTTATTCTTTATTGACTATGTTTAAAACAGCTTTCCTATAACTGTAAAAAGCATTTAAATTCGAGGGCATCTTAAAAGAGTCATACAAACAGTAAAACATTGATGGGACCGCATAGTTTGTGTGAAATGAGGCGAGAACAGCATCACACCTTGTAATGCGACACATGTGGGTTTCCTATTCTAAAACCTTTATTATTTTCCATTATTCCTTTGTTTTTAACAATATATTCACTTGCCTTTAATACAATTGGTCATATCACAGGGAAATTCAAGCATTTATATTTTTTTCTGAAAAATGAAATCAAATCTTAAATATCCCATCAAATCATTTGATGAACATGTTTTTAACAAATTAGAAAGAAGCCAAATTTCTAACAGCATTTAGCTTACTTTAGCATTTATATACTATAGTGTAGTATTTATTATTAATATTTTGAATTAGAATTTATCAATAATTTGAAAAAGTGGTTATCTGCTAAATGCTAATTTTGTCTTTTAGAAGAACAATACCATGTCCTCAAACCTAACTGACATGGACTAAAAGCCAGAAAAGGGTTATTCTGTAGGATACATTCAATTTAACGGGATGCTAAAAGTCTTGAAAGCAGGAAAAGTCCAACGACAGATTCACAGATTGCGGTTGGACATTCACATAGACGTAGAAGCATGAAATGTAATAATAACACAAAAGTGCACAGTCTGTGATCACAGCAGGTATCGGAGAGGGGAGGCGCGGATCTTCGCTTGGAGGTACAATTTATTCTTCTCCAACTTGAAAAGTGGTTTCAAAAGAGTGAGGAATTAACAGGGTGAGACGCAGTGTGTGAATGTGTGGGACTGGATGTAGGATGACTCGGAGACATCAAACACTTCTCCCCTACAGCTGCCCCTTCCAAAAAACACACTGCACACAGGGCTTTATTCAAGCCACGAAACCATGGTATGTTTCAGAGGTCGGCCTTGTGCAAAAGTTCAAAGAGCAAAACTTCAGACAATGTTCAGAGTGGCTCACTGGAACATCTTATGCTCGTCATGGGATCAAAGCAAACAAGGATCACAGAGAATTTATGTGAAAATTGGCCCAAGTCAGAATCGACGCCATATTTAATGTGAACAAAACTGACGGAAAAAAGATCAAGTCTGTTCAACGTTGTATAGTACTGTTGGGTACTGGCGTGTTCGATTATTCATCTGATGATACACTAAAAGTTTTGACGACTGAAGTTTATAGAAACCGTGTGAGTCAGAAAACAAGGCAAATACAATGGATGCAGTATCTGAATTGACGGTCAATTTCTTGAAATAAATATTTTTTGATTAACAGCAAAACTAGCTATGTTGCATATACAAGATATGATAGTATTGACAACTACAATATATACAATGATTTGGTTTAAAGCACCTTCGCAATTAAATAAAAACATAAAAAGCAAAAACACAACTGAAAAATACCAAATATTTGTGTGCACTATGCATGCTTCACTGATTAAGCATATTTTAATGCTTATTAGTATCACACAGTTACCTTCGCAACATGCTAACAACAAAATGTACTGAAATCAATTCCATGCTCAGTCCAATTTGTGTGGCGCAAAGAGTTTCTGCCTATGTAGATTGTTCCAAATCAGTCACTTTCGGTTCCATGGAGGTTAGGATGTTATTTTACTAGGTTTTGGAACAAAGCTAATGTTTTGATGACTAACCGACCAACAACTGTAACTTCTAAAGCAGTATGACACACTGAACAGACTATATTAGGGTGACCATACGTGCCATTTTCCCAGGACGCGTCCTGGTCAGGATTTCTATATTGCCTAAAATATCTAGGGTTTGGCTTTGTTTGCATGTGCAGACCGATCGGTGTATGACATCAAAATACCATAGAGACGGTTCCTTATGCTTTCAAAATGCGCTTGAGGTTTTTTGATGTCATACACCGATCGGTCTGCACACGCACACGCAAACAAAGCCAAAACCTAGATATTTTAGGCAATATAGAAATCCTGGCCAGGATGCATCCTGGGAAAATGGCACGTATGGTCACCCTAGACTATATACCATCTCAAATCTTTGTTCAGCAGCAATGTCTTGAGGTTAAAGAACTGTCAACTTCTCGTAAAGGCACTGAAATACAAAGTGGGCAAAGCTTGCAGAAGTTTTATGTGTACTGGCCCTAAATGCAGTGCCGGGACCTTCACAGCCTTCTGGCGCACTCAAATCTGGCCTTTTCATTTGGCACAATCACATACCCCCACCAACCTCTCTGCTCTATCAACTATAGGACGGGAGCGGTGATTGTTTATTTACTATTTACTGAGGAAAACCCCACTACTTCCTGCTCATTAATAATTGACATGTTTGAGTTGGATGAGGTACAAAGTCACTCTCCCTCTCTGTCTTCTTCCCTTCAGGCTGTGTGTTTGTGTGTGAGGCCGCTGGGCAGACTGTGTGTTTGTGTTGTGTGTCAGAGCAGACAACAGACTGCGCTCTCCTCAAGGCAGTCTCTCCTGCTTGAGCACTTGTGGCTTGTGGCTGTTTTGTCCCTGCTGAACTTCGGGTTATCAGTGGAAACACACTCAGTTATCTTATGATACATTCTGTTCTTGAACTGGAAAAGGAGGAATTTTCAACTTAGAAACTTCATATTACAGATTGTTGGACTATCTCTCATCCGACAAGACTCAATGAACAATTTCTCTTCCTGTTTTAAGAAAATTTCTATTAAAACAAGAAATATAGTATACATGTATTCTTGGAGAAGTGTCTTACCTGGCAACATCAATATCAGTTGTATAGGTAGAGGAGGTTTTGCGTGCTGTATCCTGTGACACAGTGACTTTTCCCAGCTGATACCAAATCCCCAAACCTTTCAGTTCACTGTGGACAAAAACAGCTTGTTTCATTATTGTGAACATTTATGTATACAGTATTGTCTAAAAGTTTGGGGTTAGTAAGATTTAATTTTTTTTATTTCATTTTTTTTTTAATTCAGAAAGGACACATCAAATTGATCAAAAGTAAATGTATAATGTTACAAAAGACTTTCAAATAAATCTTTCTATTCTTCAAATAATCATCAAAAATTTATAACCATTCCCATGAGACTGTAACGCCATACAACTGTTTTCAACATACTGTACATAATAATGAGAAATGTTTCTTTAGCAAAAAAATCAGAATATATGAGAATGATTCATGAAGGATCATGTGACGCTGAAGACTGGAGTAATGGCTGCTGAAAATTCAGCTTTTCCATTACAGGAACAAATTACATTTTAAAATATATTAAAAAGGAAAACAGTTATTTTAAAAAATATATAATATTTCACAATATTACTGTTTTATAGTATTTTTAATCAAATAAATACAGCCTTGATCAACATAAGAGAATTCAAATACATTAAAAAAAAAAAGTCTTATATTTGCGGACCTCAAACTTTTGAACAGCAGTGCCTTAAAAAAATAATACTAGCTCACTTGATATGGTATGAAACATCAAATTGTCAATAAAATACTATATAATGTTTGTAAGACATATCAGGGGTGGGTTTAAATGCTGTTGGAAGAGCAGCACCAGTAAAGCAAGCGCCCTTAATGCCTGTAGCATGCCGCAAGCACTGAGGTGCACTAGAGGAAACAGGAGCCGGTCACACACACACACACACACACACACACACACACACACACACACACACACACACACACACACACACACATGCACACACACCAGAAGAACAATCCGCTTTGGTTTAAAAATTACAATTCATACAGCATAATAAGCTGGCTCCAGGATATTTACTTTGGTGTTTCTTTACCCTCACACGGAATAGCGACCAAACCATCTGCATTAAATACACACAAATAATTATCAAAAAAACATGATGTCATGCTTGTCATACCAACTCACTCAGTTTAGCCAAAGATATGATATCTTACCCTATAAATGTATAATTAGTGAGGCTGTGCTTTAATTTCCCCTGTAATAACCACATCGCATATAGCAGTATCAGCGCTGTGCCTGGGAACCAACTTCACACACAGTCTCTCCTTCCTCAAAGCCTGCTCCTCTGAGAGAGAAAGAGATATAACAGTCATAAAATAAACAGCCCTAATTATGTCTTTCATTTATCAGCAGTCTAACTACATTTAAACCAGAGTGCCTTTATATCCCACAGTCCCACATACTCATAACTAAAACCTACATTATGCATTGATTCCCCCACAAACAAATTGCCTGACCTATTTGTCCTTGGGAAGCCTTATAAACAATGACATGACAATATATGTATAAAAACTACCTATTTCCTAACACTTTATTCAGAGAGACAAGCTAAATATATATGTGCATTAATATTTGAACACCATATAAATGCAACCTATGTGATGTTTTGAGGCTCCAGGCACATATAAGTATATGAAAGCCCATCATAATTACATAAAAATGTAATTGGGTGCTAGAGGGGAATCTTCAGCATCAAATATGTGTGTAAGAAGGATATAAGGGACTTGACTGAGAGTGAAATGGCAACACAGTGGCTGAGGCATCTATTAAACATGGCTTTACTACAATAAAGCGGCACATTAAAACCAGCGCTCAATAAGACTCCGTCTTCTTTTTAGTCATTCCACCAGAACCCACTACCAGACTCAGCCATATTACTCCTGAGCCCATCCCATTCGTTTCGAGGCGACACCGGGGCGAGGGCCGTGTAAATGCAATAATAATGGAAATAATAAACATGCTGCCCTCACTCCCAGTGCCAAAATAATATTGCGGCATTCTCAAAGGCACGTTGAGAGGAGAAGAGAGAAGACGAGAAGGGGAGAAATACATAGCACTCAAAAAGCACTAAAGCATCAAGGGAATGCATTTCATTAATATTAGATAACCACCATCCACTCCCGCTCTGCACAAATAAATACATAAATAAATAAGCACATCATAAAGAAAAGCTGGGTTCTGGCAGAGATAAACAATGACTCATCGTTCTCCTCTCCTCCTACCTTCGGGGCAAAATGTTTATTTTACTCTCTCGCACTATCATAAATTAAGCTAAACCTGAGCCCATGAAAAATTCACATTCACAACCTCTGCAGAAGCGCTCCCTCAGGATGACTACAGAGAGGAGAGAGAGAAAAATAGAGGATGAAAGCAAAAAAAGACGGAAACTATGCTTACGGGTATCCGTGGTGTCTTGGATCGAAGTGAAGCCCTCTGGCAAACAGTCCTTCAAGTCGATCAACTTCATGTCCATGACCACGTTGCATAAATGCTTCTGCCACAAAATTTAGTGATATAATAATGATTATATGAGTTTAAACCATGGTAACAATGAGCCAGTTAAAAGTGTTTCTCAGGGTTAAAATTATGTCTGGAAGCGGGCGGCTTTCAATTATGCATGATCCGTACCTACAATGAAAAGGCCACTGTAGTATTTTGCAGAAGCGCACACACGAATTTGTTGAATCGCTGCCCTCTTTTAAGCATGCATGCACCTGTGCGCTACCCATCATCTTCAGACATGGCAGCCCAGCGTTCGGGCCAGTCGGTGGCAGGCCAAATTGCTTGTGCTTCAGAACAGGGAGTACTTGAAAACAATCAGGAGCTGTTTAGTTGACATTTTCAAGTATTACTTTTTCCCTCAGCCTTCCCAGCCCGCACTCATTATGGTTCCATTATTCGCAATAATAAATAGCAATAATCCGGCAAAAGCCCTGAAAGAGTGCAGCTAGTGTGGCGTGACGTGATGAGTCCGACATTCTGGATGCCATCGCTACTGTTACCCGGCAGTTATTACCACTACAGACCCTTTTTATTCATAGTTCTGACTTGAGGGTACGAATATGGATGAATGCTATTACTATGCACGAGGCCTGTTTTTTTTTTTCTTTTTAACATTTTTTTTTTTAATAAAAGATGCAGGAGAGATTTTTTCCATCAGGACCTGCCAAAGGGCCATCTACCTCCAACCCTGAGTATGATAAATCACAAACTGTTTACTTCCCACCACATAATTCACTTGCTAATTCTGTAGAATCTGTTTTTGTCATAGACAATTACAGTGGGGGCCACTTTGACTGACAGAGAAAATAGCCTTTGTTGATGGCGCTGCCATGTTTTATTAGCGTCAGGGACTTCAAAACAGTGCAGATACACATTTTAAGACTCCACGCTGGAGAGGTGGCAGAGGGGAATGATGTGCTACATACTAAAACTGCAGCTCTCATTGAACTTGATCAACAGGCAGAAGCATGCTAGAATTGGCCAGGGTAAACCAGCCACAGCGGATTACAACATCATTTCTGAATATCATAACCATTACAGGGCTTAGGAGATGCAGTTTTACTGCTATGATAACAATACAGCACTGCGACAGACAAAAACATTGTTTTTTTCTGGTCACTGGTCAATTTTGAGATTTTGGACTTTTTGGCTTTACGTAACGTGTTGTGAAAAGAAAAAAAAATCCAAACTACACTTTTAATTGTTTACTTTATTGCACTATGTGCACATGTAGATTTAATTTACAATACATATCTTTAAAGGCCATTTTCTCAAAATTTGTTTTATCTCATTCTCATTATCCTATGCACTTAGCCAGAAATCTTCAATTCAATAGCACTTACACCAAACTTTACAGTCTGATTCCTTTCTATAATCAATTTTTATTTTTATCTATTTATTTATTTTACAGAGGAACTTGTTAATATATAATGTCCTTGATTTTACACAATGATTTTATACAATGTTTTATTTCCAATTAGAAATCACAACTTGGCTGTTGGTTAGCACTAACCAATGGCCCACATGGCCTAAGTGACGTCAGCAGAAAAGGAAAGTTGTTTGAGAGGAAGAAGTCTTTAAATTTTTATTAAAGATTATATAGTCAAATAATATGCACTAATGAATCTTTCACACACTGTAAAAAAATATTTTTCGAAGTACTAAATAACAAAGATTACTGCAGTACATTGAACATTTCATGTTTAATTCAATGTGTTACTTGCTGTGTCTTTGTAATTGCTTGTGAAATTTACTAGCAATTTTTGAGTGAAATCTGTTTAAATACCTTTTACCTTTCAGTGGAACAAGACTAGAAGCGTGCATTAAATATGGTAAATTTAGATTTTAAGAAGGGCCAAACAGTATTTGTCAAAAGAATAACTAACTGAAAATGATGAACTGAATCTGGTTATGACCCATAATGCTCAATATTGCCCAAAATTACTGGTTTGTCCAGCAAACTGCATTAGTAAACTTGTGAGATATTCACACGTTTTAAAGAGAAACAACATTCCTCTCTGCGAAAGGAGATCCCTCCTCAGAGGAATTTGCCAAGGAGGGGCTGAGGCCAGCTGCACGCCAGTGCGTCCGTGTCGAGTGTCCCCTCGGCCAGGGAGTAAAACGAAGTGGCGCAGAGCGAGCCATACTGCTTGCAACTCGAGGCAGTTGATATGCCACTGCAGTCGGGGCACCGACCAGAGCCCCGCAGCTGCATTCCCATTGCACATGGCACCCCAGCCCCTGGTGGAGGCATCTGTTGACACAACAACATGCCTGGATACTTGCCCTAGGGACACCCCCGTCCGAAGAAAGGCAGGATCTGACCACGGGCTGAAGGTCTGACGGCAGAACGGGGTGACTGAAACCTGGTATGTGCCGTGTCGCCATGCCCATCTCAGGACCCGGTCGTGAAGCCTACACTAAAGCGGTCTCATATGAATCAACCCGAGCGGCGTGACAGCGGCTGCGGATGCCATGAAACTGGCCTCTGAAACTGTTTCAGTGGAACCGCCATCTTGCGGTGGAAGGACCCCAGGCAGTTCAGCATCGACTGGGCACGCTCTACTGAGAGACGTGCTGAGAGGTTGACCGAGTCCAGCTCCATGCCGAGAAAAGAGATCCTCTGCACCGGGGAGAGTTTGCTCTTTTCCCAGTTGACCGGAAGCCCCAACCGGCTGAGGTGACTGAGCACCGTATCCCTGTGTTCGCACAACTGCGAACAATGCGAATGCCCGCCTCCCTCAATGGAACGAGGGCTGCCTCCACAACCCTGGTGAAGACACGAGGCGACAGGGATAGCTCGAAGGGGAGGACCTTGTACTGATACACTTGCCCTTCGAACGCAAAGTGGAGAAACGGTCTGCGTCGAGGGAGAATCGAAACATGAAAGTACGCGTTCTTGAGGTCGATCGCGCCGAACTAATCGAAAGGATGGATGCATTGAAAGATGCACTTCTGCGTCAACATCCTGAACGGGAGCTTGTGAAGGGCCCGGTTCAGTACGCGCAGGTCCAGGATTGGTCGTAACCCACCGCCTTTCTTGGGTACGATGAAGTACGGGCTGTAGAAACCTGACCTCATCTCAGCTGGAGGGACCGGCTGTATCGCGTCCTTCGCTGGGCGAATTGAACCGCATAGCCGAGTCTGATGGTTCTCAAGAGCCAGTGAGACGGCCTGGGGAGCGCTAACCAGGCCTCCAGCGACCGAACAAGCGGGACCAGGGAAACCATCGACGTACCCGCAGTGGGGCAGCGGAGTGGAACACAGGGACCCAACCCGGGAGGCTGTGCGTCCCAGGGTGGGGTCTGAGTGCGCGGCGTGCCACTTACCTGGCTCCACAGCTGGGCAGGGGGCTCGCGAGGAGGCATAGCGTCCCTGAACCGGACCCTGCTGCCCATAGGCAAAAGGAGAGGGGGACGGCCGTGTGGAGACTGGGTCTCGTGCACTGCCATCCTCTCCCTCTTGGGACCCGGAGGCCAAGGAAACTGCTCTGTTTTTGAAGTTGTGGGTACCACCGGCTGGGTAGCCAGTGGTGGAACAGAAAAAAACGGGAACAAAAGATTCTCCACTCGGCCCTCCTCCGGGGGAAGGAGTGGTGCGGTCACCATCTCCTGAAGAGCAGGATCCAAGAGCTCCGGGTCGCCCATCTCAGTGGAGGCCGCAGGAGGGCGCCCTCGGCGACAAGCAGACAGAGGGGCTGCAGCCAGCGGTGGCGGCAAAGCCGTCCACCACTTCGCAGAATAGGCCGACCTGGGAGATCGGGGAGTCCAGGAAGCAATGCTTGTCGGCCTCCCTCATATCCGCCAAGGTCAGCCATAGGTGGCGCTCCTGGACCACCAATGTGGACACTGTCTGACCCAGGGCCCGCGCCGTGACTTTCGTCGCCCTAAGCGCGAGGTCCGTTGCTGTGCGCAGTTCCTGCAGCACACCTGGGTCAGCACCACCCTCGTGCAACTGCTTCAACGCCTTGGCCTGGTGGACTTGCAGGAGGGCCATGGCATGCAGGGCGGAAGCGGCCTGTCCAGCAGCACTGTAAGCCTTGGCCGCCAGCGTGGACGAGAACTTACAGGGCCTGGACAGAAGGCGTGGACTACCTCTCCAGGCGGCGGCGCTTTGCGGGCAGAGCTGCATAGCAATAGCGCACTCGACTGGGGGGATGCCCACATGCCCTTGGGCCGCCCCACCGTCGAGGGTGGTGAGGACGGAGGAGGCACCAAGTCTGTTTCGGGCAGAAAAAGGTGCCTTCCAAGACTTAGTGACCTCCTCATGCACTTCCGGGAAGAATGGAACTCAAGCTTTGCATTGTTCACCTTAAATGAAGACCGATAAACTGAACAGCATTACTGGGCCACCTGTTTCACTTTCAAGACAGATACATGCACATAAAAAGGTGCTCATTCTCAATTTAGCTCAGTCAAATGAGAGGTAAATGTTCAAATAGTTTCAATTCACAGAGGAATCTTTTAAAATAGATGATCCGTTAGCAGTCATATTGGATGGCTGTTTGATGTGTCATATTTCATAAGCAAGAATCCCCATAACTAAAAGTTTGACATTTTTTGGATGTTTTCTCCATCTTTGATGAATGGCTGGGAGGTATCCAAACTGTCTACAGGGACCAGGTTAATTTAGCCAAATGAAATTGTAAACTACTAACACGCAAAGTTGCGTTTATGAATAATCATAAACCAAATTCCTTCGGGAGAACCGGAGATCATCAACACATTTTCAAATGCAAGCTTGCTGGGACTTCATACATCAAATGAAAAAAACAAAACAAAAAAGCAATTCTCAAATCATTCTAAATTCAGAGTAGTATTTGCATTCGGTTTAGATACTTCACTTTAAAGGACGGAACATGTTTCGAAGGAGTTTGTGATCAAAGATCTGAGCAGAACCCTAATGAGGGACAGACTGAAGCAAACGGGGCAACACACTCTATGACGGCGTGTGAAGAAACTGGAGAAAAACTTGCAATGAGCATGTTAAAACGTACACGTTTTCACTTACATTTTTGGAGGTGGCAGCTCGGGTGAAGCAAAGATAGAGTGTGACCTTGGATTTTAATATGTTGTCCTTTCACAGGTTGGCGTCGAAGCCATCTGTTGTTTGTGCAACCTACGTGAAAAGAAAAAAAAATAACCAGGGCAGGCAACGCAGCCTGAATGTGGAAACAGTTGCTAAGCACTGAGACTAGTAAAGGGAGGAGCGGCAACTCTACTTTTCTAAAAAAAAAAACAAAAACAAAAAAAACACCTTTGTATTTACTCAAGTGACACTTAAGTATAAGTCTTCTGTGCCTTGTGGTTTGTTGTTTGCTGATGCATTATTCGTCTGTTTAGAGGTTGTTGATAAAGTTCTGAATGCTAAAACTAACTCCATTTTTTATTTACTCAAGTGAAGTTTGTTAATAAATAAACAACATAAAGTTTGATATTTTTGTTTGCACAAACAAAGTGAAACAGTTGAATGATGCTGGATAATCAGTTTAAAATAGAACAAAAAAATAAAACACTTGCTTAAACTAGCTCTTAAAAACAAACATCTTTCCGTTTTTGTTTATATTACGCTGTGTGAAGGTTGTTTTGTTTGAGCAAATAAAACAAAATCATTTCATTCTGCTGGTTAGACAAGTACTGGTAAAAATTAAGTCTTGACAAATATAGCTACTAAAAACAAATCTTTAAATTATACTTGGTTAACGCACCTATTCGTTTTTGTTTATATTAAAATTTTGTTAATATGTGCAAGGGGAAAATAAAAGTGTAAATAATTATAAGATAAGTATTGTTGAAAGATGTTAATACATTTAATATTTTCAAAGTTCAAAGCACTTGCTAACTTTTGTTTATATTTGGTTGCTCAACTATTTTGGTAACACTTTATTTCGATAGTCCACTTTAGACATTCTATTAACAGTAAGTAACTTTGCAACTACATGTCAACTAGCAGTTAGTAGAGTATTAGTAGACTATTTGCTTAATATCTTCTAACACTTTCTTTGTCAACTTATTCTACTAACCCTAAACCTACCCTAACAGTCTACTCTGAGAGTTAGTAGACATGTAGTTGCAAAGTTACTTATAGTTAATAGAATGTCTAAAAAGTGGACAATCGAAATAAAGTGTAACCACTATTTTTAATAAACATGCTCATTTGTGCAAAGAAAGTGAGACATGGATTGACAGAAGCTGTTAATAATTTTAAATGGTCTAAGTCCAAAAACTTGCTAAAACTAGCTACCAAAAATCGAATTGAAGGACTGATTTTTATATTTAGTTGTTTAAAGGTTATTAATATGTTTGTTTGTACAAGCAAAGTGACACAGTGGACAGATTGGACAGTTAGAAGCTACCGATAATCAGTTTAAAATAGTCAAACTTCAGAACACTCATTAAAACTAGCACTAAAACAGAAAAATCTGTCCATTTTAATTCATATTTGGTTGTATAAAGGTTGTTAATAAATAAATGTGTTTGTTTGTGCAAGCTAAGTGAAACAGTTGCATCCTACTGCGTGCGATGGAGGGAAAGGCCAAGCGGAACAGCGCCTCTGAAAACACGTTGGTGCCATGTGGCGTACACCGGATCCTCAGCGCCAGTGGGCAGAACCCCAGCAACGTGCCAACCCACAGACAAGCCGCCGGAGACGGCATCAGTTGGGGACTGGCGGGTGGGGCGGGAAGTGAGAGAGAGAGAAGAAAGAAAACACAGGGAGAAGAGGAAAGCAGAGAGGAAGAACTCTAGCTGCCCGTAAGCTTAACGCAGAGTTGTTTTATACAGTGTTTGCTTTGCGCTTTGTTTTATTCACAAAACTTCCCCTCACTCTTTCCGCCCTGGTTCTTTTCTCAGTGTTTTTGAGGCACACCTACATACACAACAGATACACACACACACAAAACATTTTCCTAGAGGCCATTGATACTGTCCTAGTTTCCCCTCTCAGCGCTCTGGGATTGCTGAGAGTTGCAGAAGCGCCGGAGAACCAGCAGCCACCCTTGTGTCGGTGCCATCTGAGTCCTAAACAAACACAGGGCACTGGTGCCAAGCTCTGTTGGAGGCCTCATCTGAAAGAGTTGTTAAAATCTATCCTCAGGGTAGGCCGAAGGATTCACAGATTTTAGTCGGCCAGAGGAAAAACTGAAATAAAACCAAACCTTATCAATAAAATATGTTACTGCCTTTTGGGAAGAGAAGAAAATAAAAACATAATTTTTTACTTTTTAATTGTTCAATTTTGAGTTAAAATGCAATTTTACAATGTATAACAAGGCTCCAGGTGAGTAAAAAATATAGTAAGATTTCAAATATATAAAATAATATAATATAAATATTAAAAAAATGTTTTTTAAAGAAAATAAAAAAACAGATGTTTTTAGACCGGCTTATCAGACTACATTTGATTGTATTTGATTAAAATACTTATATTTCTTCTTATTATTTTCAGTTATGTTATTTGATTTTTCAGTGTAAATGTATCTGGATTAATGACTGATTATTATATTTTTATTTATAGATTTTAGGTTCCAAATCACACATATATTTGACAATTACAAACTCACAATATAGTAGCCTGCTGGAGGTTCTTTCTTAGATGCCAGCACACCAATATCAGTGATGGCTTCAGGCTGCAGCTCTGCTTTACCACCAGAGATGTTCCGAAGATCTGCCTTATATTTACATATACAATTACAATAGTTACAATAGTTTATTTTTATAGCAAAACGAAACAGCCCACACATCCCACTAACACACAGTACTGGGAATAAATAAAGACTAAAATACAGGAAGAAAATGCAAAACACTTTGAGCTGTTGACAAGATGTAAATTTAGTACCACCAGAGCATCCATAAAGACTTGAGCATCTAAATTTATTTATATATATATATATATATATATATATATATATACTATATATATATATATATATTTTTTATTTTTTTTATTTATAAACGAATCACCCCCTTTACAATAATCACATTTTGTTGCCTGAAATGAAGACGGACACAGTTTTTGTTTTATCCAGCTGTATTTACTCAGTGCAACTTATAACATCCAAGTGAAAGATATACCAACATGTCAGAAAAAAAAAATACTTTCTGCACTTCTAAAAAATAATTTTCTTTTTAATAATATACTTCACTGTGCTTCTAGACATTGATAAAGCCTTAAAAAAAAAAAAATATATATATATACAGGTGCATCTAAATAAATTAGAATGTCGTGGTGTTAAAGATGAAAGAGGATGGGGCGGATCAAGCTTGCATTGCAACGGATGAGGCAGCACACCCCACGTTTGATTACACCATCAAGCCATTGCATATAAAAACACTCAGACAGAATGAACAATGGTCATAGTAAAATCTACCTACTTCTGAACATGACATTCTTCCATAAATTACAACAACAACAACCACTAAATACTACTATTTACCAGACAGCATTGCTACTAAAGCATTTGCATCCAAAATGTAAGATTGACTTTAAAGTCAAAGTATTGATGTTGATGCATTTTACACAGAGTTGTCAGAAAAAAAAATCATATGAATGAAAATTACTTTTTTTATTTCATGTGAACATCTAGTGTAAATATGACCAGAGCTGCTCAATTACAGTTTGCCCAATTATGTTTTAAGATTACTCTATATCATAGAAAGCATTTTATCATTCTGTATTTTCTTCTATTTCTTCTAAATCTATTGTTTTTCTATAACTGTTTTTAAAAGTATTTGTTCAGTTTTTAAATTATTTTTTTAAATTATTTAAATCAATATGAGTCAGCCATTTACAAAGTTAAGAACATTTTAAAAATAAGTCAATTTGGTCAAACAGTAGCTGGAATCAGCGTTTCAAACTGTCACAACGTACTGTAAACACAAGTGTCATTTATTAGCGTCTTTCTTTTTCCGCACAAAGTCTGCAAAACACGTCGTAACGTCATCGCAGCAGATTCATCTAATAGATGAAGTTACATGAATTTAATCGAGTTTGCTTACCTGAGGGAACCAGCACAAATTGCGTAGGGAATATCTCTACTGAGATAACATCCTCAACCTTACATTGTCCTTTTCACTTCCGCAAGTACAAGTAGCCTATTATCGATGTGACAAATTATTGAGCAAGAATGTTGAGATAAGGATCAATAGTGACACCTGTTAAATACTTGGTTTTACCTAAAAGGAGAAGCAGGTCTTTTATATATAGCCTCCTGAGATGGAAAACGTCAAAACGTTCTGAAAATATTATTATATTATTATTTGTACAGTTGTTTTGATATGATATGAACATGTATATTTTCAGCAGTATTATAGAAGAAAGCATAGTGCATTTACTTTGCATGTAAAATGTCGAACAAACTGGTTTGTTAGATATAATATTACTAAAATAAGAATACAGTAACAGAGATTTATACATTGTCAATATATGAGAAAGTATAGCCTAACACTAATAAACAATATGCATTCAGTATCAAATTATGTCCTTGAGCAGCTTACACATTGTTATTGTTAGTCCTGTTATAATTACGAACATGCAATCTGTATAGCATAAAATACTTCTCCAAATGTCAAGTACTGAGTCATATTTGATACTTTAATAGCTTTGTCATTGAATAGGAACATCATTCTCATATATTACCAGGTAATATGGCCTATATATGTTCACACACACACACACACACACACACACACACACACACACACACACACACACACACACACACGCACAGATACAGATCTTTAAACACTAATCATTAATATAACATTGTTCATCAGAAAACACTGGTTCATACAAATATTTACTTTATATTTATTACTTTAAGTAATAAACATTGAAATTCTAGAAAATAAATATTCCACAACACCATCCTGTAGAAGACGAATAATCTGTGTACATGCGTAAGGAGGCTTGTATACCCTCGTGAAGCACAGCGAGGTGGAACAGATTACGCCACAGCCAATTGCGTGGCATAAGAATACATCAGTCTGCATCATCTAATGGCATTCGCACAGTGGCATAATCCTGATGGATTTGACTCTGTCATTGCCTTGAAATAAGTTTCAGAGAAGAGAAAGAACACAGAAACAACAGCAAAAAAGCATCTGTTATCAACCTAGTGTTCTGCTGGAGCTAATGATGCACAATAAGATCAAACACACAGGAACTAAACAAGATTTAATGAACATAATAAGGTAATGAGACCTCTTACGTTCAACATCATTCATGGAAAACTGACAATGAATCAATGCCCGTGGCCCAGAGCAGGCGCCCGCCGCTAGTGTACACTACAGACGTGTCAGTGAGAGACTAATGGATGCCATCTCAACTGAGACTTGCTCTGTCAGTTTGGCTAGCAACCAAACCGCCCAAAAGCTGGAGAAAGACGCGTGGCAGATATAGCGAGAGCGCTACATGTGTTTTATGTCAGAGTGCGTATACAGCACCGAGGCACGTCAGGTCACGCTGCAGCAGTGCCACCTGCTAAGTTTCGCTATGCATAGTGATATAATGGGCCTTTGTCAATATTTCCAGGCCCGTTGAGATGCTAAAGAAGCATGCAAGTCATCCCGAAACAGTGTGGCACTGAACATAGTACAAACTATTTCTTTGGTACTTTAACCGTACAGTAGCTAACACAGGCTGTCAAGCAATATCTCACGCACTTCCTGCAGTACAAACATCTCCACTAACTCCCCGAGCTGTTCTCCTTCATCCTGCTGTGTTATAGTGTCAGCTGAACTTCTCAATGTCACACCTGACTCTCCTGACAAGGTGGAAAAAAAAAACACTACAAGCTTTCCTCTAACACCTCAGCTAGATTTCACAGACAGGCTGAAGTTGATGAAATAAAATGTGGAGTGTGGAGAGATGTTTTCAGAAGAAAGGAGGAAAGCGGGGAAGTGACACACCTGTTAAAGTAATGGTCTAATTATGGAAAAGGTGGTGAAGCGCTCAACGCGAAACAGTCAGCGATCAGCAGCATTCTCACACTAACTGTGAAAGCCGTCAGCCATTATGGGCTGGTTTTAATGCACGCCCGACGCATGCTGGGGATTTGCGGGTAAGATGAATGATGCCCGCATGTGTGAACACATGTGTGTGTGTGTGATGGGGGTGGAGATGGTCCGCTGAGCAATGCAGATGGTATATGGGAGGGGGGATCATTAGATATGAGGGTGCTTTGTTTGCAGTGCTGCAATTCTTACATTCCAATAAACTACCTCTTCAGGTCCAGTAAATGCCACCCGTACAGTTCACTTTCACGGCCCTAAACTTCCTACAAAAGACCTTTTGAAAGGTACTAGATAATAAGGAACTGCAAAATTCATATCATGCTGTTTAAATGCCATAGAGCTCAAATAAACAATGAAATGGCATATTTACATCTATAGAGCGTGTGCTTGAGGAAATAGTTCCTTTAGAAAGTTCCCAGATTTTCTGCATGAATGGGAAAGCAGCATACACAAATTTATATGCATCCCATGAAGAGAATGTGTTCTCTGTGTTTAGCTATAACAAGAGTGTAGGATTCTCAGATCTGTTTTAGCATATTGTATCACATGCAAATCAATCAATTCCACAATTCCTCAGATTTCCAGAGTAAAGTGCAGAATGTGCAAAAACGTCTGCAGATTTAATCTGGACTGTACATAGCTCAAAATTCCAAATATAAGTATTCAGAATAATGATAGGAACTCCACATCCAGAAACCCATAAAAGAGTCTCCATGCCAATATTCCAGCTTACAGATACACTCTTAAAAATAAAGGTGCTTCACGATGCCATAGAAGAACCTTTTTGTCTAAATGGTTCCATAAAAAATATTTAACATATGAAGAACCTTTCTGTTTCACAAAAGGTTCTTTGTGGTGAAAAAAGGTTATTCAGAAAGAGATGGTTCTTTAAAGAACCTTTGACTGAATGGTTCTTTGTGGAGCCAAAAATGGTTCTTCTATGGCATCGCTGTGAAGAACCTTTTGAAGCACCTTTATTTTTAAGAGTGTATGCAGCCCTCAGTCACATAGACAATGTCAACAGATATTATAACATATATATTACAACCCAAAAATAGGCCACAGGTCTGTTCCCATAACGCTGTGGAAAGCACAGAAAAATAAATAAAAATAAACAAATAATGAAAAAAATTAAATGACAAAGCTTTGATACACTAGACAGAATGAAGTGTCTATTTATTTGTTTATTTACATGTTTTACTTCTTTTTCTTATAGCCCATGACATATTTATATGTTTGTATGGAACGTTGTAGGCCAGCACATGATGTATTTATATACAGACAATTACTGTAGAATAATCTTATATCATTTATTTATCTTAATCTTATAGAATCAACTTTATTGCATGTTTTCCAACAGCTATTTTCTTAAATGTTCAGGGAATGTTTGATGCTGTCAAGTTTTAAGAAAAGCGTTTGAAAAAGGCTGCAAATGCCTCTCTTCCATACATGTGAGAAAGAAAGGTCATTGCCTGTGTTTTCTAATTTACCAACACTTGTCTGGGGACCTACGGAGATGGAGATTTCTTTGTTACCAGGCAGTGTAATAATATCCTTATCTCGACCTGGGAAATCTACAGAAGCCCTGGTGACCTCCGTCTCCATGCTCAAGCCATTACTTGCGGAAGAGTGAAAAATCCGCCACGCTCGCTTCAGATATGATCCCCTCTTCGCTCCCTTGTCCCCCCTTTTACTAGCAAGCATATGAAAAAGGTGTCTCTTGAATAGCTTATAATAATGTGTTTTAAGAGGCATAGCCTTACTGAGACATTCCCAAAGCACTGTAGAGTAAAAAACAAATAAACAAACAAACAAAAACAAACACTGTACAATATTAAAATCTAAATACATCAATGAAAATAAAAAGAAGAACACACAATAAAACACAAAAAAGCAATACAAAAGTCAATTTAAAGACATTCTAAAATAAAAATGTTTTAAGATTAAAAAAAAAAAACTAGTCATTTTGTTTGCCTAATTTTAGCTGGAAGAGAATTCCACATTTTTGGGGCATAAGAAGAGCATGTGGCTGCAGCTAGTAATTTGCACTAAATGCACATGTATATAATTAGTGTAGAAATAATTTGATATATAAAATAATTATTATATAAACATGTATTAGTGTGTCTGTGTAAGTGTTGCTTCATCTGTAAAATGTCCACAGTTCACTAAATACAAATAAAATGCAAACTTAATTTAGAGGTGTAGCATAAAAAGAGGTGCTACAGTGACAAATGGTCAATTATAGAGTTAACAATTATTTTCTAATTGCTTTCTTATCACTCAGTTTGCTAATTGTTTAGAATAACAACAAATATCCAAATTCGTCACTCATCATTTTTAAAGTCCTCATGAACTATCATGTCTGGCAAGAGGAGGCAGAGGGGAGAATGATTCATAGGACCTGAATCGATTGATTCACAATTATTCACTTATTGTGAAAACACAAATGACTGTAGCATTCATCATATTCAAATGAGGCAGTAAAATAATTGATGCCTGTGTTTTAGTGAGGAGCAGACTGCCTTTGGCATTTGTGAGTGGGGAAAGAAAGAAAGAAAGAAAGAAAGAAAGAAAGAAAGAGAGGTCTGTCTATGTGATGGAGAAAGTGATGTCGACTTGTCATATTCATTTTCATCACTAAAGCAATATGGCTCTCAAGTATGAAACTGATTATAATTCACTGTTAATTTTATTCAGCTCTTTTTTCAGCCACGATGACTCAGAAATTAATTCCATACATTAAGCCTAGTGTATGTACAGTGTGTGTGTGTGTGTGTGTGACCACAGGCACTTTACCTCCTTTCATTTGCTTTCATTCCAAGCAGACCCTTGTTAGAACAAAAACCAGAGGGGGTTGACGAAGGAGAATTCCAGGTATTGACTAAATATATCTTTTCATTTATCATAATTTCTCCTTCTCACTTTGTCGCAGCTTCACTGTTTAAGGAAGATGGATGACACAAGATGCTGTCTTGCCTTTCAGACTCTTTCTGCTTGGGTAAGTGTGTCCAATGCGGAATTATTTTGCCAGTTTATTACTCTCCAGTAAGCGGCTGTCACTGCGTTCCCACTCGTGTCACTTCCTGTTCAAGCCTGTGTAAGGGCTTATCTGAGTGGTGTCAGCTGTCAGATGGCTTGTCAGCCATTGTGGGTCTATAGAAACATAGCTGCAGTGGATCCCAATTGTAAATCAGTATTTAAATGGAGCGCACTTTTAAATATTTGTGTTTTTCTGGTCTCATGAGCCTCATACATTTAGGCTCTGCGCTTATGAAAATAGACAGTTATTTTTAGTGAATGCTGAAATCAATAATTCTCATCTATCAAGATACTAGAGCATGTAGAGGTGGATGTTTAATAGCTTTATGTGGCTGGTGTATTGTAAACGAATATTATTGATTTGCAAATGCGGCTTGTTCAGGTGCCAATCATCCAGATGCCAAAAAAAAAAAAATGTTTATGGAGTTGGAGAGCAACCCTTGTGAAAAAGAAGTACGCTTTATTATACTTTTAAAAAGAGTATTTATTAAGGAAATAATATATTTTAAAATAATGTACTTATTATGGAAATAGTATATTTTAAAAGAAAATACTTAAGTGTGAACTGAATTAAATATTTTTGGACACTTAATTTCATCTTGTTTACAATTCAAGGAAAATGTTATTATAGTTTATATTGTCGTTTAAAGTTATATCAAATGTAAATAGATGAACTTCAAAGTGCTTTTTGACCCCCTTAAGTAGGACTTACATCTATATATGTAATTTCATTATTAATTCTATTGTCTTTGAAATATGGTTAAGTGTACTACTGAATGTACTGACAACTATTTATGGTAAACTAAAATATACTTTAATATAATTTATATTGAAACCTTTATGTCGTGTGTTGAAATATGTGCAATTATACATTTGATGAAGTTACAATTAAGTAAAGTTAAGTACCTAAAATATGTTAACTTCAAATGTAATATCAAATAACACACTACAGTTATAAATAGAATCAAGTACTTTACATGTGTTTTAGTATGTTAGTCAACACATCAAAATAAGTGTACATCTTTAAAGCTTGACAAAAATTATTTAAAAATAATGAATTAAAATGTACTTTAAAATAAAACTTTTAATTTGGCATTTTTACAAAGCTCACTTTTTAAAAGAGAACTTAAGTGTGTTATATAAAATTGCACTCTCTTAACTTAAGTGGTCTTTTATTTCATTAATATTATATTATCTGCAAGTACATTTAAAAAAAAATACTTTGGAGAACACTACAAGTGGACATTGAATACAGTTAAGCGCACTTCATTTCCATAAATCTGATCAATCTGAATACAGAACACATTTCTAAACCTTACTCCCCCAAATGTTAGCATCAGCATTAGCATTATCACAGAAGTAAATAGTAACCAACTGTGTCTATCCAATCATATAAATATCCGATCAAGGCCCATACATACTTTACTAATCTTTGTTTCTACGCTTAAATTATGTATAATGTCGAGTCTGAAAACTGCAATGTTGCCCTTAAATCCCTCCAGTGTCCCCCAGACTCGTTTGCCCTGTGCCACAAGGGCAGCCATTAATATCACAGGGGGACGATTCCCCTGGTACTGTGACTTATGAGAGGGGGTCTTGCTCGCGACTGTGACACAGACCCTGCTGGAGTGGAGAGTCGTGGAAAACGCTGACTTCCTCATAAACCAGACATGAACCCCAACCATCTGCTCCACTGCTAGTTACCTTCAACTACTGGTCTTATTGCTATCACCTGTAATACTTCATCACAGAGCAGCTCTACAGTCAGCAGTTCACAGCACCCAACTTTTATTTGAACTCCTAGCATTTTTTGGAGTGCACCTGTTTCTCTCAGAAGGTCAGTAACTACTGTGGTTAGCATGTGGAATGTAAAGTTAAGCAATGTTTAGAATGGCTTTTCACACACACACACACACACACACACACACACACAGATTATTGTTTTATGTTTTACAAGAAAATAATATTTCAGTCTTTCTATTTCAAAATTTCACATTTAATTCAAAGTGTTACTTGCTGTTCCTTTGTAATTAATTGTGAAACGTAGTAACAATTTCTGAGTGAAAATCATCTCTACACTGATTTTTTTCCCCTGAAAAAAACATGCACACACACACACACACACACACACACACACATATACATATATATATATATATATTTCTGTCAGGAGCACTATCGTCAAAGATGATTGACAATTAGCATTCAGTTTGGATTGGCGGTATGGTTCTGTTCTGGGCAAGAACTCCCTGCGCATCCATGCAGCCTAGCATGGATGAGAGCAGGGATATCATCGATAACCCCCCCAGGGTAAACAGAACAGAACCAACATAAATGTATTGCAGATATCGTTAAAGTTCAATAATGTTATGTACATATTTTAGACTTAGTCTGATTCAAAGGAGAATCAGAAGGCTGAATCCTGACTGACAGAGGTGGAGTTGGGGATGGAGGAGGGTAATTAGTTATTGATCGAAAAATACTGATAATACTGAGGGACCTTATATATGAATGCTTAGATAGGTGTCGTTTTCCCATAGGTTGATGGGGATCAGCTGAGAGTCAGCTGATGCGAGCTCGACTAAGGTGACCTGCCAGAACTAACGCTACGCTTGATATATATATATATATATATATATAGAGAGAGAGAGATAGATAGATAGATAGATAGATAGATAGATAGATAGATAGATAGATAGATAGATAGATAGATAGATAGATAGATAGCGTGTGTGTTATACAACAATATATATAATGTACAACGTGGAAACGTGTTTGTACTGTGCTTAATTACCATATGTTTAGGATTACCATCTCAGAAGTCCTGGTTGAGCATGACCCCATTAACTCAAACTGGCAACTAGTCCAGGATATTTGTCACTGAAAGCTTTACTTTATTGTATCTCATGCCTCTGCCAAACTGCAATCTATTACCGAATTAAAAAGCGGTAACATTTGGTAGCCGTAAATCTATCAACAAAACATAGACAAACAAATGCTGATTGAAAGCACAACGACTACAAAATAAATGCCAGAGGTTTAAATGCATAGTGACTGTGCGCCAATAAACTCAAAAGGATTTTTTTTAATGACATAGTACTATCCCAAACAATGAAGACTTTTTTTTTTTACAAAGTACATTTGTCACTATATTTGTCACAAAATAAATAAATATATACAATTTATTGAGTGAGTTTGACCTCACACAGCATATAATCTCTATCACACACAACAGCAATGATCACAACTAGTCTGTCAATTAGCATTGCATTTAAATGCTAACAATGCCATATAAACTCACGCACGAACTCACAAACAAACATTCGCACACATACACACAAATCCACCCACTCAGACTATCCGTAACCCCCTTCCCAAACTCGCCCAATATCTTCCCCTCGGCATTGTGTTATTTCCATTATTATTAATATCTGCCAGCTTAATTTTCAGCCCTGTCATAACGTGACAGTCTAAATGACTAGAGACAATCGCTTATTGATAACTTTCCCAGCAAACCTACCACTGGAGCCAGCTGATCGGGCTGCTCTCTCACGCTGCGGGCGTCTCGCATGGTTGAGATAATGGGCCACTGCTCCCATGCTGAAACAGATTGAATGTGCAGTCAGTCACTGTCTTACTGAATCATACTCCAGTCTATCAGACAGACAGACTCGGATTATAATTTTACAGAGGTGGGGGGAGAAAGATAGCAAGGGAGAGGGACAGAAACAAAGATTCCATGTGTTATGTCATTCAATTTTGTGTTTATCCTGGTTTCACATTTAAGCCCGAGACATCAGACTGAATGTGTTAAGCTAGTTTCCGATATTCAATATTCAATTCTGGCTCCAAATTCCTGATTTGTGATGAATGTCTTCTTCTGTCAAGTGCCCCGTCACTCACATCGGTGGAGAAATCTCTATTATGATAGCCGACATTGCTTCACTACTCTGTCAAAATAAAGGTTAACAGATCGGGTGTCAATAGGACACCATACATCCGCTCACTCACTCAGTGTCAAACCTGAGAGCCTGTATGACACATAGACAGACATTTCTAGTTATACAGGTCCAAAAATGTCAGTCTCAGCAGCAGTCGGCTGGACTGGACCTGTAATGGACTGGTTTTCCGCTAGTCTCAGGACTGAGGTGATGTGACTTCTACCCTGACAACTTTCGCTGAAAGAAAAGAAAGTGCTGACTTTATGAAAGATAAATAAACTGATAAACAAACAGACAGTTAGACTCAGCCAGAGAATCCAAGGGGAGGTTTTTGAAGGTTTTACCACACCATATATAGCAAAATGCGAATAATAATACATTAGGATTAGACAACTGGACTGGATGCAGGATATATGAGAAATATGGAAAAAGAATACAAAACTAACAAAGGATACTTATATAAATGTAAATATACAGTGCAAGCTGTATACAAAAGCTGGACTTTTGTAGGAAAACGACTGCACTTTACTACCTGTCAGCCTCTTCATTATGAAAGTTTTTTATTTTTATTTTTTTGAGAGAGTAGAGAGGAGCTATGAGAGGGAAATAATTGGCACGGAGGTGTAAAATCCCCCCTCTTCAGTGCCAGCTGTTTAAAATATGGATGGTGTTGTTTGGGTTTGTTGGTTTCTGTTGGATTCTGCTGGGGTGTGCAGTATATTACTCTGACCTTTTTTCGAACACACTGGAGAAGTAAACAGAACTTTACAATGATGGTTTCTCTTGTGAGCTGAAGAAGTTTTTTTAAGATCTTTTTTTTTTTGCTTTTAGAAATTGTTAATCCAAGGGGAGGTTTTTGAAGGTTTTACCACACCATATATAGCAAAATGCGATTAATAATACATTAGGATTAGACAACTGGACTGGATGCAGGATATATGAGAAATATGGAAAAAGAATACAAAACTAACAAAGGATACTTATATAAATGTAAATATACAGTGCAAGCTGTATACAAAAGCTGGACTTTTGTAGGAAAACGACTGCACTTTACTACCTGTCAGCCTCTTCATTATGAAAGTTTTTTATTTTTATTTTTTTGAGAGAGTAGAGAGGAGCTATGAGAGGGAAATAATTGGCACGGAGGTGTAAAATCCCCCCTCTTCAGTGCCAGCTGTTTAAAATATGGATGGTGTTGTTTGGGTTTGTTGGTTTCTGTTGGATTCTGCTGGGGTGTGCAGTATATTACTCTGACCTTTTTTCGAACACACTGGAGAAGTAAACAGAACTTTACAATGATGGTTTCTCTTGTGAGCTGAAGAAGTTTTTTTAAGATCTTTTTTTTTTTGCTTTTAGAAATTGTTAATCTTGTTAGTCTTGTTAATCGTAAAATGCATATTAGATATAGTACAGTGTAACTGCTTTTTTTGCATAGAGTTATGATTTTTTTATTTAGACAAATGTCAAATCTGTTTTTACATGTAATTTTTAAAATGATATATTTTAATTTTTTTTCTGTATTGAAAATATGAAATACAAATATGAAAATTTTAGGCAAAGAAATTAATACTTTTTTTCTTCATAGCCTCTTTTATTAATTTTTTTTATTTAGTTCAACTGATGATTTCATACCTAAATTATTTCAGATAATATATATTTTTTATTCAGACAAATGTCACATATATTTGTGTTTTTGCATATGTTTTATTAAATTATATATA
>NW_015506082.1:361954-369497 GCF_001515645.1 Sinocyclocheilus grahami
TATATATATACTATATACACATACATATAATATTATGTATTGAAAAAATGGAAAGTACTTTTAAAGTACTTTAAAAAATAATAGTACTTTTATTTCTACATAGCCTCTTTCATTTTTATTTTATTTTCTTCATGGATTAAATTAATGAATGAATATTAACACACACACACAAATCAGTAGTACTTAAATATATACCACCATGACTTATACATATATACAAATAAATAAATAAAAGACTTCAGAATTGCATCTTTTGATCTAAAACATGTTCCAGGTTCAGAAGTCAAACTTAATAGGAAATCATTACCTCAAACAACAAAAATGTCATGTTAAAGACTATAACAGCTAACCTGTTGATCGAGTAGCTAACACTTGAATGAACCCTGAATATGTAGTTTTCCAAGACCACATGCAACCTAGACCTCAATAGACCACCTAATTAACTCCACCAATTAGAATTCTGAAGGCTGGAAGGCTGAACATACAAACAAACTGTGGTTTCCATAATGATTCCTTCAAAAATGGAGGCTGGCATTCTGTGTTAACAATCCTGCGGGTCTGGCTTTTGCCTTGCTGGTTGGCACCCCCAGGCCTCACAATGCAAACAACAACAGAAAACAACAGGAACAGCTGCAAGAACAACAACAACAACAAAGACGTGTCCCCATTTACCCTTCAGCTGGATTTGCGAGCTTGCTGCTTCAGCGCCATCAGCATCGGATCCAAATAATAATTTTTTTACATTTGCGGGTGACAATATTCTACACAGCGCTGGCTCTCGTTAAGCAGAGGCCGAGGAGCAGGCCGATATTTGTGCGGAGGATGAGTAGGGCCACCAAACTGGCTGCTGTCACACTGCGAGTTCCCCTGCCAGCACAGGCTGTCCGACCTTGGTTTATTGGCTCTCCATTGGGTTTGCGGTCACATTAGATACACCGCCGTTCTGCCGCAAACACCCAAAGGAATTCATGGCACACAATAGGATTCCGCACTCAAGGCATAAATCCCTGTATGTCTCAGCCTCTTTTTCTTCATAATCACATAATAAAAGCTATGAAATCATACACAGGCAAAACTTGTTTCATTATGTGACTTTCTTTTTATTGATCACCAGAATGTGAAACTCTTAACCTCATTTACTTTGTGGTTCATCCGTACCGTGTGGTTCATCTCAAATTATCATCCACAGATGCGACTCAACCAGATGTCAGATGGGCTTCATTTAGCTCATATAGGTCAAGCCGTAGTGGAATGAGAGATTCCGAGTGAGGAAAAGAGTCAGGTAGGAACAGTGTGAAATAGGAAACAATGGTCACGCCGTGTCTGGGACTTCAGATAGAAGCCCTCTGAGGCTTTTAGATTGTGAAAATCCACATCTCTCTATTTCTCTTTACTTCTTCTCTCCTGTCTTCCTTAGAAACACTTAGGCAGCACACTACTCTTCTCCAGGCTTTGAGCATTGTTCACGTTCTTTCTGCCTAACGCTTGAAAGCACCCCATTTTTCACTCGGCCACTTCCTCGTGGGACCCCAGCCCAGAGAGCAGCATGCAGAGGATATGTTTTATTGGACTGTTGCTGACAAATAAATCTGAATATGTATTTTGGTCATGTTTGCAGGCAGGCGGTGTCCTTAGGGGGTAGAGGTGGGTGATTATCGGCCGTAAATAAAAGTATCAGGTCATTCACATGTGCATACTCTTAAAAGCAAAGAGTAAGACTGGGATAGAGAGATTTAAAGAGAGAATATTCCATTTGTGTATTCAAAATCTAAAAGTGTGTACATTGCTATATGACCTGTATTGCACGTTGCGGTAAAGTAAAACTTCTGTCATCATTTACTTAGCCACATGATGTTTCAAATTCATATAGAACACAAAAAGAGATATTTCACTGAATGTCTTCTGCTTTTTTTTTTTGTACAATGAAAGTAAATGGAGACTGGGGCTGTCAAGTATTATTACATATAAAAACAAACATCTACATTACAAAAAAGCATCCATTAAAGCAGTCCAAATGACTCCGGTGTTTTATACTTCAAACCATCTAATGCCATAGAGTACCATTCGTGTGATAAATACACCAAAATCTGATCATCTTCCTCTCTTTTACTTTTAAATGAAATTTCTGTTAGTGTACATTCAAAAATTGGTCAGTGATATTGCCACGTTACGCTGCTGCAGGAAGAACGTCTTTAATGTCGAAAAACGGGATAATCCACAATAGGAGTTGGGCAAACACACGTAGAAACAAGTAGAACCCCTCCCGGAAGGTGTGTCCTTGCACTGTATGCAACAACAGAGGGAGGCACAGGTGGGAGCTTGGGAGGAGGCTCAGGAGGAGGATGGACAACCGGAGAGGGGGCCAGCAGACAGAGACCAGGGAGGCGACGAAGGAGGGAGAAGCCAGGGAGGAGCCAGGAGGGGCCCGGAGCAGTAGGAGCCCAGCTGGACCCAGGCCACAGCCATGATGGCGACCCATGGCAGAGCCGACGGAGGGAGGAGCCATGGAGGAAGAATGGCCGCTGACTCCTGGGGGCCGACCAACTGCGGCGGAGCAGGTGGCGGAGGAGCCTGAGGCGGAGACGGAGAGCCAACGAGTCAGGGGGATGCCGAGGATCCGGGAGGGCCAGGGTGGAGCCGAGGGCTTTGGCGACCAAGGTGGAGGCGGAGATCCGCAGTGGAGTCGGCGCGACTGAGGACTAAGGTGGAGCTGGTGGGAGGAAGGAGCCCAATAGAGCCGGTGGGACGGAGCAACGAGGTGCAGCCGGAGGAGCGGAGTCCTGAGGCGATGGCGGGTCGACGCCCGACCAAGGCGGAGCCGGAGGGACAAAGGAGACCTGAAGAGCAAGCACCATAATGATGGTGGGCTGAGGGCGAGCAGAGGGGCTGCCAGACGACAGCAGTGGAGGAGGCAGGAGCAGGTGGGAGGGCGGGCATTTGTGAGCCTCCGGGCATTCAGGGCTAAACTCTGGATCGGGAGCCCCCTCTGGGCTGAACACGGGAACAGGATGGTGCTCTGGAGTAGCGGACACTTGAGGGCGCTTTCGAGGAGCGGGCACTGGAGGGCACTCTGGACTGGATTCGGGGACTGGAGCCCTCTCCTCCTCGATGTTGCACATTCGCCCCAACATACTCAGCTCACCCGTGGTGCAGGGGGCGGAGCTCCTCTCTGCACTCACACAGTCCGCGGCTTTCTCCCTCGTGGAGGGCATTGTCGCCAGCTCTCGCACCTGGTCTGACGGGTTCAGCTCTACGTCCGGGGCGATTCTCTACTCAGTCGCTTGGCTTTGCGCTGGCTCGTGGCGGGAAATGGCTCTCCGTCAATGGTGGGCTCGGGTTGATGCACCGCATCGCAGGGAGATGGTGGGCTGGGCTCTGGGTCGGGAGTGGTACTGGCGAGATTCTCCTCGGAACTGACGGTGAGCAGGGATCCGTTTCTCGCCAGTATCCACTCCACAAAAGGCGGTGAAATCAGATCGAGGACCATCTTCGGACGACGGCACTCTGCACTCGATGTTTAGACTGGCATCGCAGAACGCACAGAGCGTGTCATCGGGGTAGCTGGTGGCTTGCTAGCAGCTGGAACCGTCTCATATGGTCCTCGAGCAATCTCTCCCCCTGCTCCAGCAGGAGGAGGAGATATTCTGGGTGAAGGAGGGCATCCATTAGGGAGAAACACAACAGAAACAAAAACACTGAGAGAAAACAAACGGAGGGGAAAACACGGAGGAAACTGTTTTTGGTCGGTTCTTCTGTCACGTTACGCTGCTGCGGGAAGAACGTAGGAGACACAGAGTAGAATTCACAGTCTTTAATGACAAAAACACAGGATAATCCACAATAGGAGCTGGGCAAACACACGTAGAAACAAGTAGAACTGACAAATACAAACTGAACAGACTGGGGCTTTTAAGGACTGGATAATGAGGGACAGACAGGTGCAGGGAATCCAATTAATAATCAAACTAAACAAGGACAGGAACAAGACCAAATAAGGCAAAACAGGAACTGAAACACATGACAAAACAGGTCCAATCCTGACAGATGTCAAATATAATTGGTTCTTGCATTTTTTATCATAATTATGAGATATGCTATAAAATGAGTCACATTACGAGATATTTAAAGTCAATAAGAATAAATACTGTTGCAATCGTGAGATATTAAGTCACATTGTGTCACATCATATGAAATCACATTGCTAGATGGCACCATGGTTGAGTATATGCAAACATTTTTTTTTAATCTCAACAGCTCTTTTTCAATGTTCATTTTCAACATACAGCAAAGCAACCAGGACATTCTGCTAAACATTTTTTGTGTTCCACAGAAGACAGAAAATAAATCAAGTTTGCAACAACATAAAGCTGAGTAAATGACATAACATTCATTATTACTCACATTAATTAGCTATAATCTTTCTTTTAATTTGGAGTATCGTATAAATGATGCCACTAAACAGTAACAGGAGAGTTTAAAACTTTCAAAGACGCCATTTTCAACACAATTCCACTAGTTTTCTATCTTTATAACATATCAGACATATTTTGACCCGCACCTTTCTCAAACTTAAATCTTAAATGTGTCAATTCAGTGCCATGGAATCACAGTGGAAGAGATAACCAAAACACAGAACAAACGCATCTGAGGGAGAGAACAGGAATCTGGGGCAGGTCATAGAAGTGACAGGCACATATAATATACATACTTGAGTAGATAAAAGTCAGCAGCATATTGAGACCTGTCGGCCCGACACAAATCAAGCTGTCCATTACAGGAGGCCCTTGCAGGTCACACTCTTAATGAAATGGTCTGGCCCTGCTGACGGGATGAAAGAAAGTCAATGGGAGACGCTGGGCAGCGGCACGCCTTTGTGATTGACACATCGTGAGCCACCAGCACATCCTGCGTGTCAGAGAGGAACAGCGGCTTGGCCTTGACTGGACGTCCCCTATCAGCGTGTCACGGGATGGTGATGGGCCTGTAAATTATGGCCGCTTTGTTCGTGAGCTCTAAATGTTAAGTTTGGCCTGATATATGAGGATGGGGATAACAAATGAAGAGCTCCTGCATGTTCCCTACGTAGTTAAATGTATTAATATACGCTATATGTCATTTCATACACGCAGTATCAATCGCGCTTTTCATATGCCACAATTACCGTTGTTTCTCGCACGGCAGGTTGAAACACACCGAGCGCGTCACGCATTCACCGGCGCCGCAACGCAATTGGCACAAGACGGGAAAAGTCTGCTAAGTTTTCATTCCGAGATGGGCGCTTTGAAGGTAGACAAAACTGCAGGGAATAAAAGCGGGGGCCTTCAGCAAGCTGCACTTCTGAAGGTTGGCGTGCTTCTCCAGCTGCCTGGCTTGACAAGCGAGCTCTTCCATGGCATATCTGTGTGTCTAATTATGTCTTTTCAACTGCTCACAATGAAAGACTGTGTGCCTTCCACTCGCGTGGAGTAGGACAGCGGGTGGAAGTGCCGCCCGAAAAGAACACACTCCCGTGCTTCTGACATAGATACCTGTCTGTGTGTCAACATAGCACATTGCATGACGTCCCGGCACCCTAATGAAAGAGATCTTTGCGAGAAGCTGCTGCCATTCTGTTGTTCATATATATATATATATATATATATATATATATTATATATATATGAACACTGTACATAAAAATTCAAACACACTCTTTATGAAATATGATCTAGCAGCCAGCGAGAAATGATACACGCTGTCCGTTCACATTACTCAATGTTCCTTATTAACTCCCTTTGTTGATGAATAAAGAATGAAAGATATTTGACCTGGTTTATTAATACAGCCTCCAAAGCCATCCATATTTCTAGTTTTACTGTGTGACACGCAGTGTTTAAATAAATATTTAAGAAATGGTTTATATGTTATCACTTTGCAAATGCCTGGCTAATCGGAAATTGAAAAATTGGTTTCATAGCTGGTCACATGATACAATAGTGGTGACCCAATGGAATGCCACCTCACCTTACGTCTGCCAGCTGTGACTTAATTATACTGTCTCTCTCTGTGCTGATTAACTATATTCATTATTAATCTGAGGGGTAACTATAGCAGAGGCACGGAAGGGGAAGATGACAAAGACTTGAGACATGGAGCGTTTCTCCCCAGAGGTAAGTTGACTGACACTCTGTATAATGTAACATGAACAGATATAGTATGTCATGTACAACAGATAACATATCTTTGCACATTTGTGTTGTCGTTTTTTTTTTTTTTCAGGAAAAGGGATTATTTTCAAAGCTTCTTTTGTAATATATTATAGCCATTTTTAATGCTATTTTAACAGTGTGTTTATGTTTAACTTTATTTAAATATATATATATATATATATATATAAAATAAATTTAATAAAACATTTAAAAAATATTCACATTTTAAATATTTCCAATTTATACATTTGATTTATTTACAAATGTAATTCAATTCGAAAACAGAAAACTTTGAATTAGTTTCACACTTCCAGTGCCACAACTTACAAATCCAAAACACATCCATCCTGGGTGGAGAGAAATTAATAATAATAATAATAACAAAGATTTTATTTAAAAAAATACATTATTAATTAAAAAGTATATTGACTAAGTTTATATATTTACATTTTATATTTAATACATTAAAAAATAATTTATTAACACATTTTGAATTAGCTTTAAACTTCTAGTGCCAAAACCACTGAGTGAAATGGAAAAAAGCTTCTGTTTAGCTTCTCATGTAATATATTATAAGACATATTTCAGAATTTAGTTTTATTTAATTTTTTTTAAAGAATTCTATTTTAACAGTGTGTTTATGTTTAGCCCTATGAAATAATAAAACATAATATGCCTATATAAAAATAATATCAAAATGCATTAAACATTTAATATATACACATTTTTATAAACTTTGAAATTAGCAAATTGTGAATTAGCTCCACACTTCCAGCCAAAACCACAATATCACTCTTCCACAACACATCTGTCCTGAGTGAAATGGTAAAAGCCTCTGTTTAGATAATCTCCACAGCTTAAGCCAAGAAAGAGTGTGTGATCTCCAAATGTATTCAGCAGGGGGATAGAAAATGACCTGGGTTTGGTGGAGAGGAACTAATCTGTGCAGGCCTGACACAGGACAGGAGAGGCCTCTTACAGTTATTATGATGTGTCGCCTCAAGTTAGAAGAGAACAGGGCATGATGGCCGGAGAGGAAGCTGTGTGTGTGTGGGGAAATACTGGAGGTCAGGGCAGGGAGTGAGGGAACGTCGCCACAGGCACCTGTAGTCTGGCTGATTTCTAACCAAGGGGAGCTGGAGAGGAAGTGCAATCCAGGGAACTGGCAACAACAATATATTATTTAACAGAAATGTAAAAAACAAACAGCAACAGTAACAACAACAACAATAATAATAATAATGATAATAATTTTATTGTAAATAATATGAACAATAGAATAAAAATTCCTAAAACTTGGGCATATATATATATATATATATATATATATATATATATATATGCCCAAGTTTTAG
>NW_015506082.1:370422-380422 GCF_001515645.1 Sinocyclocheilus grahami
TTTGTGTTGTCGTTTTTTTTTTTTCAGGAAAAGGGATTATTTTCAAAGCTTCTTTTGTAATATATTATAGCCATTTTTAATGCTATTTTAACAGTGTGTTTATGTTTAACTTTATTTAAATATATATATATATATATATATATAAAATAAATTTAATAAAACATTTAAAAAATATTCACATTTTAAATATTTCCAATTTATACATTTGATTTATTTACAAATGTAATTCAATTCGAAAACAGAAAACTTTGAATTAGTTTCACACTTCCAGTGCCACAACTTACAAATCCAAAACACATCCATCCTGGGTGGAGAGAAATTAATAATAATAATAATAACAAAGATTTTATTTAAAAAAATACATTATTAATTAAAAAGTATATTGACTAAGTTTATATATTTACATTTTATATTTAATACATTAAAAAATAATTTAACACATTTTGAATTAGCTTTAAACTTCTAGTGCCAAAACCACTGAGTGAAATGGAAAAAAGCTTCTGTTTAGCTTCTCATGTAATATATTATAAGACATATTTCAGAATTTAGTTTTATTTAATTTTTTTTAAAGAATTCTATTTTAACAGTGTGTTTATGTTTAGCCCTATGAAATAATAAAACATAATATGCCTATATAAAAATAATATCAAAATGCATTAAACATTTAATATATACACATTTTTATAAACTTTGAAATTAGCAAATTGTGAATTAGCTCCACACTTCCAGCCAAAACCACAATATCACTCTTCCACAACACATCTGTCCTGAGTGAAATGGTAAAAGCCTCTGTTTAGATAATCTCCACAGCTTAAGCCAAGAAAGAGTGTGTGATCTCCAAATGTATTCAGCAGGGGGATAGAAAATGACCTGGGTTTGGTGGAGAGGAACTAATCTGTGCAGGCCTGACACAGGACAGGAGAGGCCTCTTACAGTTATTATGATGTGTCGCCTCAAGTTAGAAGAGAACAGGGCATGATGGCCGGAGAGGAAGCTGTGTGTGTGTGGGGAAATACTGGAGGTCAGGGCAGGGAGTGAGGGAACGTCGCCACAGGCACCTGTAGTCTGGCTGATTTCTAACCAAGGGGAGCTGGAGAGGAAGTGCAATCCAGGGAACTGGCAACAACAATATATTATTTAACAGAAATGTAAAAAACAAACAGCAACAGTAACAACAACAACAATAATAATAATAATGATAATAATTTTATTGTAAATAATATGAACAATAGAATAAAAATTCCTAAAACTTGGGCATATATATATATTGTGTGTGTGTGTGAAAGAGAGTGTGTGTGTGTGTGTGTGTGAGAGAGAGAGAGAGAGAGAGAGAGAGAGAGTGAGAGAGAGAATTGTTAATTTTATGTGTTTTATTAATTTTTTTATTGACTATGAAATTATTATGACGAGAAGTTCATATGACTGTTTTTTTTTTAACTGTACGCTTGCAAAGCTCTTCCATCACTGTCTCTCAGCTGTCTGTTTGCTTTGTCAAACAGCGTTACAGTTGCTCTGTCTAACAGACAACTCAGAAAAGCTCTCATGGTCAACACCCGCAATCCATTCTTCAGACACTTGATTTAAGACACTTGATTTGAGAAACTCAGCAAAACATAAACTCAGTCTCACTCATGTTCTCTCTCTCTCGCCGTCCCTCACTTCCTGTGACACCCATCCATATCATTCCGCTACGCACATTTTGGCATACGGAACCAAAACGTCAAAAGCGAGGACGTCACGCTTTGACAGAAACTAGCCTGGACACAATACCCTGCGCAAGCACAATCATCTAATGCTGTGAGCCTCTCTGGAGTCTCTCTGGAGGCAGGGCAGATGACACACGCGCAGGGAGCGGAGTGTGTGATCTAACAGAGAGCAGCACCAATGGCCGAGCTGCTGGAGGAGGAAGGGACGGGCCTGCATGCGGTCACAGGGTGTTTGTTGACCTTTGAGTGAATGGTGCTCAGAGGAGGCTAAATGACAGGATGAGTGGAGACTCTTATGAGTGGGCGGTACTCTGCTGCACACACTACTACAACGAATTGAGCTTTTATAAGTCATGATATTTGATGCTTTATGTTTTTTATTGTATCTTTTATGCTATGATTTATCATAGCAATGAAAATATGTAGTCAAATTTTTGGAAAAATGAATGAATGAATATATGAATCAATGAAATGTGTTATGTTATGTAATGTATAACATAGGCCCTTTTTATTTATTTTTTATTTTAAAGATACATACATATAGAATTATATATGTAAATATAGTCATATTATATATATATATATATATATAGATCAAAAGTGTGACAGTAAAGACATCTATAATATTACAAATGTTTGTTATTTCATATAAATGCTGTTCTTTTGAATATTCTATTAATCAAACCATCCTGAAAAAAAAGTATTACAGTTCCCACAAAAATATTAAGCAGCACAACGGTTTTCAACATTGATCATATTAACAATAATGTTTCTTGAGCACCAAATCAACATAGAATGATTTCTGAAGGATCATGTGACACTGTAGACTGGAGTAATGATTGCTGGAAATTTAGCTTTGCATCACAGGAATAAATTACATTTTAAAATATATTATAATTTAAAACAATTATTTTGAATAGTAATAATAATTCACATTTTTTTTATTTTTTTTATTTTTTTGCCGCATTTTTTATTAAAATAAATGAAACTTTGGTGAACATAAAATACTATAAAATAGTTTATATGTACATAAGTGTTTATCAAATTTAGACTTCAACAATAAATAATATATTTTAATAATTATCTTGTTCTCTGTCTCTTAAGGGGACCAATATTACATGTAGTTTCTGAATATTAAGTAATTCAACACACACACACACGCGCACGCACACACACACACACACACACACACACACACAGACACAGACACACAGAGACAGATGTTGTGTTTCCATGGTTCCATAGGCGTAATGGTTTTTATACTGTACAAACTGTATGTGCTATTGCTCTACACCAACCCTACCCCTAAACCTACCCCTTACAGGAAACTTTGTGCATTTTTACTTTCTCAAAAAAACTCATTCTGTATGATTTATAAGCTTGTTTCCTCATGGGGACCTCAAAAATGTCCCCACAAGGTCAAAATTTACTGGTATTACTATCCTTGTGGGGACATTTGGTCCCCATAACGTGATGAATACCAGGTGCACACACACACACACAAAAAACAAACAAATAAAAAATAACTAAAGCTTAAAGTCACAATAAAACGGATGTACTGACAGATCTTTTCTTCCATATTGTGATGTACATCTAAGAAGTCCTGTATACGCAACCAGAGAGAAGGCTTTCAGTTTCACTGAGTGTTTCACAGTTATGATATTTGGATTAAAGTTTACAAGGTCAAAACGTTTATAATCAACAACAACAACAACAACAATAATAATAATAATACATAAAAATGCATGGAATATGATCTGTGAATTAGATCTATAAAATGCATTTAGAAAAAAGACAGGCTGAATTTTCATTTCATGCCAACTTCAATAAATACACTCAATTATTATTCCAGTGTGATCACCATTCTTTTAAACTGTGTCATATCCATTCGGCGGTTGTGTGCACAGAAGTCATCCTCACACAGGTGTCTCATGGGATACCCCCTGTTCAGTGAGTGTCAAGGTGTGAGTACTTAAGCAGTCAGAGAGTGGGACAGTGTGGCTTATTTGCTGCTTACTCTCCAACTGAACACAGCGAGAAAGTAGAGGAAAGGTGCTCTGACATTATTGAGTATAACCCTGCTTCTACCTCCTCCCAAAAATGATGATTGATTACCCCATTACGGCCCTGCATTACCCTTACAACTAAACTCTCTCTTCGTTCATGTTCTGTGCTGCACTACACCACAGTGAGGAGCTGGAAGGTCCAGAGGTGATGGGGGGACGTTTCAAAAGGGTTGTTTTTCTCTGAACTATGTGTGGTATCCTTAAGAATAAAATCCATAAATGTCATATTTTTTTATATTTTGCTATGGGAAAAAGAAAAAAAAATTATATATTAAAAGAAAAAAAAAGAAAAACTACTTTTTTTTAATTTTAGAAAACACTTTTTATTTTTAAATATACACTAATAGTTTTAATAATATTTGGACTTTATTTTTTTATATATATTTTCTGTTTTAATTTTAGTTAAAGTTTTTAGTTTATTTTTATTTGTGTAATTTTTATTATTTTTTTAAATGTCTATATAGTTTTAATTAAGTTTTCATTCATTTTTAAGTTTTAGTTATTTAGTGTGTCAAGTAAAGGTTCTTTCTTTCTATCTATTTGTTTATCTAGTACATCAAGTATCAAGTTAAACTAAATGAAAATGAAAAATTTTGCCTTGACTATATAAATAGGATAAGTTTAATTTTACATATATATTATTTTTTTAAATAATAATTTTATGTAACACTCTTTAAAATAATACATTTTTGTTTTATGGTTTACTTTTAGTTACTATAACAACCCTGGATGTTACTAATGAAGAAAAAATTGTCACTAAAAATGTTAAACTGTGGTTCGCATCCAGCTAAAGTCTCAACAGCCAGCCATACATTTGCCTTCAAATATTCACTTGCTCATGGCTAAAGTCTGTCTAGTTAGTGTCATTGCACAGCTGAACAGCCAAAGCATCACATTTAGTGTCCAGAAATATTTCAGTCTTCCCTACTGTATCCCTTGTTCCCTTGTTTTATAATGTAAAACAAAAGAAAATAGGGTTTGAATTCCCATCCCTTCCTTTACGCATACTGTTTAAAATACTTAGCATACCGAGATCTAAGCTCTTCCTTTGAGGGTGCTGATTCTACCCGTTTCCCTCCCTAGTCTGCGTGCAGGTCCCCAGGGCCCAGCGGGAAAGTGCAGGTAGAGACGGATGGTGCTCCTGCTTGGCCTGGTAAAGATGGGAGGTGTGGCCCCCACAGTGGGGACACATGCACTGAGCTGCTCACTAGGGAGCACAGTCGGGCCCCTACACCTGCACAAGCATCCATCTCTGTAACCCAAAGAGATTAATGGAGAGGAAGCCCTCCGAAAACACATAGCAACCAGAATTCGCAGGGCACGAGCAAAAGGTGCTTTACAGTGTGAATCACTTTTTAAAGAGAAACTCACTCAGGTGTCATCTGTTGTCAAAATGCATAACCTTCACTGGCAGTTTAAGGTTTAAAAGGGACGTAACCCTAACCGTTTTTTTTTTATTTTAAACTCATTAACCTTTTGCGTTATATATAATACCCGAATAACACTTTATTTACAAATTCATAATCTATCTAGAAAAGTCTTCCTCGCTTCACCTTCTGTACAAGGTCTGTGATAATAAATCCAGTTTTGGACCTTTATTTTATCAAAATGATGTGATCTTTGGATTGCCCTTTGTCTTGGAGGAAAAATGAATTCTCATTTGCATTAGCGCATCTAAATGTCAAGCTCAGATATTTTGTTAGACATTAGTGAAGCTGGCAGCCACAGGAGCAGGATAATTGCACACAGCCTTCTGCAGGGATTTACATAATTTCAGACAGCAATTAAAGAATCCTTGGGAATTTTATTCCTGGCCTGCGTCTCACTCTCTCTCTCTCTCTTTCGGTCTCTTTATCTCGGATTTCCCGCCCCCCAGCACCTACACTAGTACAAAAGGAGCATTCGTTTACATTAAGCTTCATGCTCCGTGCTGTTCATTTGCATGAAATTAAAGGTTTTCATGATCTTGAACAGCAGGGTAACATTTAGAACGCTGTTTTAAAGCTTTCACCTTGGAATAATAAAATGCCTCTCTCTCTCCCTTCTTCTTCATCTCGGGCTGAAGGGAGCTGCTTGTTTCCTCCACGCGGTAACCTTTCACACTTCTCAATAGTCATTTGCAATATTGCACTTTGAATTAGGAGTGAGAGAACTTTCATTTACATGCGCAGGACCCTATCTGAAATAGTCTTTATCTTGTGTCACCATCAATATTGTGAGTCAGTATTAGTAGTGAATATCAATTCACAAACCTACATTCACCATTATAGTTTACTTGTATAGGAATGTTCAAAAGAAATCCAGCCCTGCATTTGAATGTGTGTATTTCTCTACAGCGGTATACAAAAAGCAAAAGAATAGGACATTTGGAAATGCATGATACAGTATGCAAACAATACATAATGATCTATTGTGAATTCTGATATACTGTTTAGGTCTTAGGCTGAAATCCATTGAAACTGTCTTCATGTCTGTGGTCTCCTATGGTTTTAAAATCAGTTAATATTTGAAAATCTTCTAGTGTGACCCAGGCCCTAGGTCAAAGAACATACAGGTCAAAGTCAATGCAATACTTGTATACATAAAGCTGCCAAGAACAAACACAATTTAGAAATAATTGTCTTTCTTTCTATTTTTTAGTTAAATTGAAGAAGAGTATAACACTATAGATCCATGTTGTTTAATTGGAGTAAAAATGTGTTATCTTTTCCAAGAAAGTGGCAAGATGAAAACCACTATTTTCTGTTTCAAACTTTCATATCATCTTTAGGTTATAATAACATTAAACATTTAAAATCCAGATTTGGATTTTCAAAGATTTATTATAAAATGGTATTATTATTTTCCCAAAATGCAATAAACCCATGACGTGTTTTTTTTTTTTTTTTTTTCAAAATGCAATAAATCCATTGAATCAATATAAAAGTTATTTTTCATATTGAAACTATTGAAAATACACAACATAGTAAGTTGATCCACATATGACAGCCTCTGAACTAGGTCAATACTAATCTTATATACAGGCACTGGACTAAAAATACTTTCAATCAGTCATCGCTCCCAAAATGAATGCAATGAGTCATCTTGTCAAAGCTATACATTAATTACAACAATAAAAGAAAATTTCATCATGAACATACATGAACAACATCACATTAAACCACAGAAATTCCAAAATGACATTTCCCTTACATTCAACTTCCAAAAGTGCATTCATCTTTGCCATGTTACATTCATTTAGTTGACTAGTGCTATACCTTGTATTAACAAAAACATTAATGGCATAACTAAAAATGCTACACAATATCTCGTTCATAATCGAATGCGAGTCATCTGCGATTATGAACGCGATATAGCAGTGATCTACGGCTCTGTGTATTAAATGCTGCTCCATCTGAAAGCACGTGATGGAGATTTACTATTCACAGAACCGGCTTTACTAACGAGATGCGCATGACAATTACATGCGATTTATCGTGCAGCCCTAAGTTTGTTTGTTGATCACAAAGTACAAAGTAGATGAGGAAAACTTGGATGCCGGGTGTATTCAAAGCGCCGCCATTACTGTCTTGAGTGCGGAATGGTGCGCTGTGATTGGTTGAGGGGATATATCGCATTCTGCAGAGAAGGGAGGAGGCTTTTCGTTTTTCGTTCATGGGTGGAAAAACGAATATACAGTTTGAATATTTGATTTCTACATGTGGGCGGGAATTAAACGCCCCTTTCTGCTGATTGGTCAACCGAAGATCAAACCGTGCCGTCATCAGTTCTTCCACAGTATCACGCAGCAGAATAATAGTCCTCCACTGCTGCAGTTGTACGGATTAATAACCCATTTTATCAATTTCATATTTTTCTCATCAAACAGACTAATGAATAGCTCGACACAACTCGTACCGGGGCAGAGTCTAGACAGGTCTTTCTTCTGTGTAGACCAGCAGGCCTTAAAGTGATCGGGGGTCCAAGAAATAATATAGCCTTAATATTGCTATAGCCTAAAGTATTTCCAGACTGTGAAGTCGCTTTTTTTATCATGATACATAAGCCTAATGTGATTTATTCCAAAGTGATTTATATGATGCATTTAATGTAAAATAATCTAAATGAAGCCTTTTAAAAGACAAGTATTCCCTGTGGTTCATGTTTGTGGCATGCGCCAGAAAGATGCTCAGCTGATGCAAAGAATAGAATTTATATCTACACAGAAGAAACCACTGTCTAGACAATGCCCCGGTACGAGTTGTGTCGAGCTATTCATTTGACTGTTTGTTTGATGAAAAAAAGATTAAATGTAGCTGGAATAAATGCGTTAAGAATCCATACAACTGCAGCAGTAGAGGACTATTATTCTGCTGCAGAAGAACTGATGACGGCACGGTTTGATCTTTGGTTGACCAATCAGCAGAAAGGGGCGTTTAATTCCCGCCCACATGTAGAAATCAAATATTCAAGCTGTTTATTAATTTTTCTACCCATGAACGAAAAAAGAAAATTTAAGCTGAATTCTTATTTCTTGTTTTTTGGAAAAAAAACGAAAAAGGAGCCGTTTTCTCATTTTTCTACTTTCAATATTAAATCAAAAAATGAATGATCAAATGATACACGGATTCTGGCATTTGTCGTGGTTTGGAAACAAAATGGAGAAAACATGACAGAATAACTCGGCGGATATCGCATATTTTTTCAATACCAACCAGATACAATACTGAGTTTGGCGGAAACTCAAATTTTTTTTAAATGGCGTTTATCGCGTTTTGGAACCAAACTCTTCAATTGGACTAAGGGTATGTGTATGGAAAACAGAAAACTTTTGAAAACGGGTTTCAAAGTGCATGCTTTTGAAAATGATACTGTTATCGTCAATATGTAAAATACAAGAACACAAATTTGTGTAAACGGTGACGTCATGCGCATACATATTAAGTTATTTTTCTATATGCCAATGAGCATATGTGTGCAGCTATGTAGTGTTTCTTTACACGTATAATACAGTATTTGCATAATACAGCGTTTTAGTTGTTTTTGTGAATTTGTGTGAACAGGGATCGTTTTGACAATACGTGAAACTTCTCAAAAATGCAAAGAATTTTTTTTCAGTTTTTTTTTTTTTTTTGTACATGCTGTCTGTTAGGCCCATAAATCTTAAACATTAACAAAAAACATCAATATACATCTTGGCAAACTACTTTTCGAAATATAAAGTTTTACGAATTTCATAATTCATAATTATAATTTTTTTATTTAGGTTTCTTACATTTAAATTTGAATTGCAAATTGTATGTCCTTCCTACCTTCAAACTTATTTAATTTTAAAATTAGGAATTAAGGAATTTTAAAAGACATTCTCAATTCAGTTTTGGACAGAATCCCTCTTGTTCATTAATCCTGCATAGACCTATCCAACAAACATTGTATTTTCAACCAAAACATCTACTGCCAGTCCAAACACTCATCAAAGCTGAAGCACTGAATAAATTTGCCTGAAACAGACCACAATTCATTGAATAAACCCAGCTGAATATTTATACAGCAAAGACCTTGTGTGTAAATAACAGGGCTGAGGTGTCAAAAAAGCAGGCACACAATTTGAATAGATAATGTTATAATATTATAATCTCAGCGACCCTACTGGCACAGATAATAACATCAGGGAGAGATGTGTTCTGGTGTGAAGATACTGCCTGCCTAACTAATGCTCTCCAGTGCGGTGCTTTAATTAACTCCCTATAGGTTCCAGTCTAGCTGATTAAAATAAGCACTTGTTTAGGCTTTCCTCACACAAAGCCTTCTTCTATGAACTGTCCCCCTCGCCCCCCCTTTTCTCAGGACCAAGGGTTAAGAAGCACCGCTGTTGGGTAGACATTGAAAAATCACGCTGATATTTTCACAGAGGGGTGAGACGGTGCTGTATCTTTGAATATAATCACATTTAAAGGTATTTAGGATGTCCTGTTTCTTATTGGACACCCTGGGAAATTACCAGTGTGGTGGGATTGGCCATTGTGTGAAAACCACCGGATTTAAATTACAATACTGGTGCGTGTGCAATTGCCCGGCTATTGTTGGTGTGAAAAAGATGACATATTTGTTAAGCTTCATTGAGCAGAGGGACTACTTATATGGAAGCGTTCTTTAAAAAAGGAGATTCCAACACATACACTTTACACACCGCTTCCTAAAGGCATCATGGGGCATTTTTTTAAATGCGCATGAGCTTTGCCTGTGAAA
>NW_015506082.1:382922-400068 GCF_001515645.1 Sinocyclocheilus grahami
GTCTATGGACCCTTCCCCCGAAATGCACCTAACACCTCAGAAAAGCAGAACAGGCCTCTGGTTCCATGGTAACCAATGCTGATATCACTGGTTTTATGGCCTAAAAGGAATGCAGGAGATAAACTCCCTCATTTTCCTCATAAGAAAGACACATAATGCCCAGAGAAATGGACTGTTCTCTAATTAATTCATAGGAAAACCTTTCTTTGATGTAAAATACAGAGGTGAAGGGCATTTAGTAATTCAATTCTAAAGCATCACAAGCAAAACTAGAAGGAATTCTGCCATATTATGCAGTACTGTTTGCTAAATGCTGCTTTAAAGCACTCAAGTGCCTTTTTGGTTAATGTATTTACAGAACACAAGGAAATATCACAGCATGACTAAAAAATAATAAAGAGCAGCTTAAATTAACTCCCATTTTTCATAATCAAATTTAACACATTTGGTCTTTGTCGGCTGTGAGCAAAAACAATATAATTTGTTTACTTTTGCTACGTTTCATGTGAAACACACAAAAAAGGCACATGTCTACAAGAAAGACGAAAGAAAAGGAAAAGATTAAAAAAAGCCTAAAAATCATGCCATTTTCTCTTCTCTTTGACAAAATCTCCAGACAGCACAGGAATATAATGACTTTCAAAAGGAATAATCTGTCTCGGGGCTCTGTGAAGAAACTTTACAAATTAATTTCACTTGTGAGGCACTTGGCAGGATGTTTCTTTTCTTTTTTATATGCTTAGCTTAGAACGTAGCATTGTGGGTATCATTCTCCCTCACCGACGCTGGATGTCGAGAGATTTTGAAGACCTTTCAGAAGAATTGTATCGCTTTAATAAAATGAATCAGATGTGTCAGGTTATCAAACTATGATCAAATGCAGAGCTGACTGTTGAAAAGACACAGGAGCACATCAAAGCATTGGAATACCGAAAAACCAGGAGAGGGAGAAATAGGGGATATTGAAAAGTGTCGGTGGTGAGTTTCGAGTGGCGGGTGTTTCTTGTAGTTTCCTGCGTCATCCACATTGTTTTCTACATTACACACAAACAGCTGCAGTGGCAACATGAAATCCCATCCACTTCCCAAGAGTCCGGTGTGATGATTTGTCCTGAAGTTGGCTGATGTTAGCTTGTCATGCCTGCGTCAAGTGCGCTTATTGCCTTGAGTCGAAACAACAGGATGTCGCTCAGGTACTTAGTCACAGGTTTGCTTTTCGCTGTCTCAGATTCTCTGTCACATACAGTTGCCTGTCAAGAGGTATGGAGCATGAAGTAGCCTTGCAACAAAACCATCACAACATTGTCATCAAAATGCTTAGCTACAGACTATTTTCTTTGTGATTCTTGAGTTTTATTCTCTAGTTACTGCTTATCGGGCCCATTTCAATCTAATATTGTGAAATACAACAACGCCGCCTCACCAAAATCCATCACAAACACGATAATAGCAGGCAAGGCTAAGTTTTAGCAAGAAAATGCTTTCTTATTCAGAATAAAAAATGTATTTACTTCCAAAAATCATCCTACTCTGTTCCATTATCTGGTTTGGCATCCCAATAATTTCTGCAGCTTTACTGTGCCGATTACAAACGAAAAGTTCACCATTTATTTTCCCCTGTGCAGAGCTTGACTTCCATCTCAGGCATTTTGTTAACTCATTTCTCTTCCATATTTTTCTTGTCTGAAGCCTGGCAATAGTCCTTTATTATTTTAATACACACTTGGTTTTAATACATTATTGATCTTTAGGTTGAACTAAAGGGCACTGCATTAGGACCTAGATTCTGAGGCTTTCTGCCGCATGACATTCATGCACTTGTGAAAAATTATACCAATTATGAAATCAACCAGCAGCTGCCTCAAAAAGCAATCAATTGTCACATTGAAAAGCATTTTTTTCCCGTTGCTATCAATAGCTTTTTGGTTACACAGAGGGTGTGAGGTGTTTAACGACCTACGAATGCTCGTTTTTCTTGAGCTTTCTTCTTGTGGCTTACGTCTTTTCTCTCTCTCTCTCTTGGTGGTGGGATGGGGGGCTGGTTCATTTTATTCTGAATTGTGCACAATAGGATTTGCATGTTTCCTAAACAAAAACATATGTGTAGCGAATCAGCTCATGGGGAAATATGAATAATTAAGCACAACTAGTTATAATTAACTATTCATATTTTAGATCCGCTGTAGATATTTAGCTGACCTCTCAGGGTCAACTGTCTTGTCAATTCCAAGAAATATGATGGCAATTAAGGGAACGCAGGAGAGGTATGTTTGTCACTCCTGGGGAGCCTGTCTTACCACGACACATGGACAATTAGCCTGAACGTCTCTGCTGTTGAAAATGAAACATGCAGTGATGCCTCTGAAAACAAAAGTTTGTTGTACCTCCTTCCTGTGGATTTTTTCTGTAAAGTTTTTTAACATTTATTTGATGAAAAACACAGTAAATATTATGAAATATGGTTAAAATTTTTAAACGATGTTTTAAAATTTAATTTTGTCCTATGATGGCAAATCTGAATTTTCAGCAGCCATTACTCCAGTCTTCAGTTTCACAATAGTATTTCAGAAAGCATATGCTGAAGGCAGACTTGTGCGACCAAACTATGTTCCCCATCATCCTCTGTACCAACACAACAATACACTACTAAAGTATTAAACACCTAATGTACATCCTTTGTTATTCATTGTGTTGTGTTAATACGAAAAAGCTTCCTGTCTTTGTCAGGAAGTTAAAAAAGAGAGAGGAAAAAAAGCCCAGCGACATTTTATTATAACCACAATCATTTAAACGTACACCATGTTTCAAACTAAAACATACTTCACAGGAGGACTTGAACGTAGTATAATCCCTTACAAAAAATTAACCATGGCTTTACTTTAAAATCAAAACCATATAGTTAAACCATGGCAACCACAAATTATGGTTTTGCTACACTAAATAACACAGTCCCAAACCGACCTACTGAACTGGTCCAACAGGAGCATATTTCTGGCTGATGCATCTATATTAAATCCTGTGTGGATGTGTCTCAAGCAGAAATCATGCTTCTGCTATGCTCCTGTTTCAAAAGTAGCAGTGTCAGTGGTTTATCGCTAGTAAAATCGAAACAAAAAATTAACAATACAAATGAAAAAAAAAAAAAAACATCTAAAGTCTTCATTCATTATCAAAACTTCTTATACTATAATTCATCTCATCGACTCCCTCATGCACCCTTTTGCTTGACTTCACCTGCAGAAACCGTAACTGAGTGAGACTCAACACAGCAAGCATCCCGTGTGATTATTCAGAAACAGGGTATTATCTGCATCCGCACAGAAAGAGTGGATTTACTTATTTACATTTCACAGAGCCTCCGGTAACAGGAAGAGCAGAGAGAAAGGGCAGGCTCCACGCTCCTGTGGAATAGTAATGTGGCCGAAATGCTCATGAGGTCAAGTGTAAACCGTGGCTTTGACAATGGCAGACTGTCTGCATCTCCAGCCCAACAACACTCAATCATGCAGCCCTCTCATGCAGAGAGACTTTATCTCAAAGCCTGGGAGCTCTACTTATGTTTACAAAGGATGTTATTACAAGAGGATGACACTCAAGAGTTTAGTGACAGAGATACAATCAAACAACAATAGAAGCTTATACCTGATCAAAGATGTGACCTCCTGATCATGTTTCCTTTTCGTCTTTGCATCATTTCCCGTCCCTCTTCTCTATCAGTCGCTGCATTCTGATTTGCATGGTTCTGACACAATGTTTGCTGATCTATAGGTGAGGCATGTCTGCACAACATTCATTTAATTGGGTTGCCCTGCAATCTCATCAAGCACTGACAACTAAATTATCAGGTATTATGACATTTAGGGAGATACAATTTCAGTTGATTATGGGGAAAAAAAACTTATAAATATCTATTATTTTATTATTTTTATTGAATAACTACTTTCATGTTATGGCTGATATTGAAATTCTTTATTTTTTATCTAAATAAATTCAAAATAAACAACTAAAATCAATCATGTTAAATGAATTCAAAAGTAAATTTGGACATTAAAACCTACAAACAACATAGCTATTAATTTAGAGATTGATTTAACTTTGTTAAAATATTGCATTTAACACTGTTATTAAATTATTAGTTTCTAAAAATTAATTGAGTGGTAGATGACGGCAAAAGTACACAATTAAATATGCACAACTAAATATCCAATATCGTCCTATACTGATAAAAAAAGGTTAATTTGCAAATAAAAATAAATTAGCAAATATTTTTAGCAGCTAGCCTATTTGGTATTGATGTGGTGCATTATCTTTGTGTGAATTAATAATGTATTGACAAATATACAGTATTACTACCCTTAAAAAAAATATTACTAGTCTATTCATGTGTATATATATATATATATACTTTAATTTTTTTGTAAAATATACTGTGCAAAAGTTTTAGGCCACTAGTATTTTCACCAACAACAAAACAACAGTTATTGACAAATATACAGTATTACTACCCTTAAAAAAATATTACTAGTCTATTCATATATATATATATATATATATATATATATATATATATATATATATATTGTGTGAATTAATAATGTATTGACAAATATACAGTATTACTACCCTTAAAAAAAATATTACTAGTCTATTCATGTGTATATATATATATATATACTTTAATTTTTTTGTAAAATATACTGTGCAAAAGTTTTAGGCCACTAGTATTTTCACCAACAACAAAAAAATGGTTTTAAGCCAGTTATTTCTGTTTTTTTGCTGTAGTGTGTCAGTAGGAAATATCAGTTTACATTACCAAACATTCATTTTGCCATTAATTGTAATAATCCAGTGAGGTTTTTGTTTGCACAAGGAGTCTGACAGCAGCCAATGCTCCACACAGAGATCTGTTCTCAGCATCATCCAGTCTGTCTGGAATCACATGAAGAAACAGAACAAACTGAGACAGACTAAATCCAGAAGAACTGTGGCAACGTCTCCAAGACGCTTCAAGAAACCTTGGAAAGAGTGGCACAACATTCTGTGTGTATAGTGTGAAAGAAGAATAAATGAAGTGAAGGAGCGGTAATACAGTGTGTTCCACTGGAGACTGACAAGCTCGTCGTCTACCCTCAAGCAGCTGAGCTGGCATTAAACAGACAAGATGGGTGCGGAGTGAAGCACTCACTCAGTTACGGGCGGCGGGAATAATTAAGGGACGGCTCAGCGGAGCAGAGCGGGGGGCGAGGATGAGGACGGCCTAGCCATCCAACTGGAGAATTTAATTTTGCGCTGGGGATCTCTCCTCAACCATGCGCTTACATGCAGACGGGCTACCTGTGCTGAGGACCTGCTGCACTCTTGAAGCATTATGGATCAGTGTTCCCTGGTTTAGAGTGAGTGGATGAGAGGGAACCGATGGAGAAGAGTCTCTTGGGTGTCTGTCAAGTATGTTTGGAAAGATTAGTCCCCTGAGGAGTATCTAACACACTTACACAGTCACACTGCTCAAACAAATGCACTAAATATCAAATTGCAACAGTTGTTGGTTTCTGATGCATCACAGTGAAAATGACAGTTGTGTTTCCTAATACTCCAAATCCAACTTCGGATTGTTTGTTGTTTGACAACAACAAAAAAAAAGCTGAATTCTGAATTTGTTTCTCACAATTCTGCAATCAGATGCAAAATGTAAACTCAGAATTGTGAGATTTAAACTTGGAATTGTGAGGGGAAAAAGTCAGAATTCTGAGTTGCATATCTCTTATTTCTGCGTTTATTCTATATCTGTCTGTCTGTAACAACAAAAATAGGCAAAAAAAATCATTGATTTTTCAAATAATTATCTTCATATTACATGTTTTACTGCATATTTTAATACTGTATTTTTGTTAATTACACGAGAAAGAAAATATCATAGGAAATAGACTCATTCTGTATGAACTTTTATCTTTTTTTTTCTATTTCTATACAACAAAAAATGTGGTCCATAACTGTCAAGTTGGAGTTTTGACTGGTTTTCTAAAATATTTACATACTATGTTGGCATTTGAACCCAGTTCCCCTTGTATATTAAATGAAAAGTGTACATACTAATATGTATGTATGTATATCATATCTTATATCTAACCTAGGCACCAAGTGAGTCAAGACTGCCAATGGTTACCCTTAAAAAAATGTTAATGATGCTACTGCTTGACACATTACAGTTGCTGAAAAAATGCTAGAAGCATCTCTTAAAACTTGACCTTCTTCAAATTGGTATCGGTCAGAAGACTATTAGAATGTGATCTTTTGCATCTTATTTTTAAGTCACAATTAACTCCAAAAAGAGAGATATCCGATACATTAACACAACACAGGGCACTTTATACTTATATACTCACTAGAACAAGATCAAACCAAGAACTCCATTCAAAAGCACACATCACCCCTTGTATATTAAATGAAAAGTGTACATACTAATATGTATGTATGTATATCATATCTTATATCTAACCTAGGCACCAAGTGAGTCAAGACTGCCAATGGTTACCCTTAAAAAAATGTTAATGATGCTACTGCTTGACACATTACAGTTGCTGAAAAAATGCTAGAAGCATCTCTTAAAACTTGACCTTCTTCAAATTGGTATCGGTCAGAAGACTATTAGAATGTGATCTTTTGCATCTTATTTTAAGTCACAATTAACTCCAAAAAGAGAGATATCCGATACATTAACACAACACAGGGCACTTTATACTTATATACTCACTAGAACAAGATCAAACCAAGAACTCCATTCAAAAGCACACATCATTATGGGATGTTAATCACAGTTTCATCTTCAGCCCAGTTTCTCTCCATGCGTTTAAGATGATGATAACTATCTCATCATAGACATTCCCTTATCTGATCAGAGCTCTTATGAAGGGTTATTCGTTCAATTAGGGACGAGCCACTGAGATAAGAAGCAGATGCTGGGTGTCAGGGATTAGGAGCGATAACTGTAGACTGCATCTGCACTGGCTGTCCTCACATTTTGGCCTCACATACATGAACGAGTTTTACACCCACAAATAAAAGCAGGAACACACTCTTGGGCATTCAAGGGTTTTTGGCTCAGGGGGACAGCTGTGGCCCCCCTACATGTGCGTGCACACACACTCACTGTGGTTCTGGGTCTGCGGTTTAGTGGACCTGCCAAGGGTTCAGGTCCTTTAAGTGGAAGTAATTGGGGAAGAACACGCTCCATTAAAAACAACTATTTAATACAATAATCATTCAATTAAAAAACCCTTGTAGCAGCTGCCACAGCTCATTTGTGTCAACCGCATATTTTATTTGCAGAAAGCGGCACAGATTTACCATCACTTATAACTGAAATATGTCTTGAAATACAAGATTTCTTGCTCATTGTGTCACAAAAGCTGACTTGACAATAACATCACATTTAAATAAAATCAGTTTATAATTTACAATCACCTCAAAGTGAAATACATCACATTTTTCGGACTGCAGTCAATTAATGCGGACTTGAAATCACAGGTACTGTAAGGGTTTGTGTTTACCCATCTGGAATTTGTGTACTTTAAAACATCCATTCATTGCACAAAATGTTCTTTATAGTAGGAAGAAAAAAAAATTGGGGGGTGGGGGGGGGGAGGGTTATTAAAAGGTTCTTCACACTAAGAAAAAAAAAATATTTGGGGAATGCAAAATGCTTCTTCTGTTGCATTTCTGTGAAAACCCCCTTTTGGAAACCTTAATTTTTAAGATGAGATGAGTAAAATAGTGTAAATATTTTACTAACACAGTTAACATGCATTACATTTGATATGGTTTATTTATAATATCACATTTCCTTTTGCCTTTTCTCGCACACACCTTTTTACACACAGCTTCCTTCATATTTTTGAAAGTAGTAAGAAGGCTGCATATTTAGGGGTCCTTGGCATCAATTTTGAAAATGTAGTGATTTTTGCTGATATGATATAGAGTCATTGACTAATGTCATGATATTCCATGCTGTACGTTTTCTTAGCATGATTCTTGGTACTTGTGACCTGTCACCTGTAACAAACCAACCAACCAACCCGTTAGTCTCGGTCTAACACCCTGTGCAGCAGCAGATGTGTCTGTGTCTGTGGACATGCCAGCTCACTGCAACACTTTACAGGAAGCAACCCAGTCAACTTCCTCTGGCATTTAAAACTGATGGGCCCTCATAGATCACACTGTGTTAATATAGTCCCTGTGCCATACGACAGTATGTGTAACACACATAGCATTGTACTTCTTATAACTTATTATTTGTAATACAGTCGTGGCCAAAAGTATTGGCAGTGACATACATTTTGTGTTTTGCAAAATTTGCTGCTTAAGCTGTTGTGGTGTTCATTCACACGGTTTCTAGATTATGCCACTGCCAATACTTGTAGAAACAATGTGAATGATCATCACAACAGCTTAAGTAGCAAATTTTGCAAAACACAAAATGTATGTCACTGCCAATACTTTTGGCCATGACTGTACATTAAGCATGCAGTCAAATGATTAGTTATTGTTTATTTTATTTTTTATTATATGAATTTCTTATCATTAACTGTTGTGCGTTTATATCTCTAAGAAGAACAGAATTTATTTGAAAGTATTAATTTCTTTAAAAAATATATTCCTAATTTAATATTAAATGTGAATTTGGGAAAGGCCTATCTGTTTCACAGGGCATGTATTTTGGGAAAACTGAACTTTGCACAGAGATTACCCACTTTAGCTTTAATGTGAGCTATTTTCATATACATTTTGAACAATATTGTTACTAATATCTGAACTATCCAATAGAGCTAGACTGAACAAGATAAGGCTGGATGAGAGCAGAGTGTTTCTATGGCAAAGTTCAATACTTCAAAGGGCAAAGAAGAGCAGACAATTTGCAGAAACCACATGGCATTTGCCAAGGTTAACAATGACAGCATATTAATCACCATCTAGGTAAATGAAAAAGTATTATCCACATTAAAGAGTTTCACATTTACTGTACTCTTAAGTGGCTCATTGTAAAATCTTATCGTGAGGATGATTTTAATCAGATATTAAATATCGCCGGTGTCTTACAAAGATCACTCATCTCTCTGGTGGCGCTTTAGAGAAGGCCCAGTTAATTAAGGAAGTGTGGTCTCATCGGGCTCCTCCGCGCTTCAATAACAGATGTCTTTTTATGGCTGCATCCCAGTGAAAGGAAGCACAGAGCTCATGGGCAACACTTAAACTCTGAATCAATCAAAGCCTATTGAGAAGCTTGGAGCTGTGAGAACATATTTGTAAATAACACAACTTAATTTATATATCATTTATATATTAAAAAAAGGAGGTCTGAGTGAAAATATAAATGTAAGATTTAAATACACAACATAAACCTCTTGTTCTGTTTAGATCAACTGTTCAAATTGTTTCATGTCGGGGTCCCAGAGAGCTCAACGATGTAGGCCTCATAGAAAAATACTGCATTTATATATACGTTTTACCTTTTTCAAGTTATCAAATTTATCAGAGAAATTGTAGTCTTAATACTTCAGTATTATATATTTTATTTTATATACTTTATATAAGTATATTTTTCTAAATATTAAAAAGTCATGGGAGTCTCTGAGACCCCAAAAAGAGCTATGAGCTGCGAGAAAGTTTGTAAATCACAAAGTATAATTTATATACAAGAACACTTGGTTAAAAATGTAATGGAAATGTAAATTGTAACCTCTTAAATATACAAAATAACCTTCGGTTCTGTTTAGACTGGCTGTTGAGAGACTTTTTTTTCAGTGTTAAGGTCATATCTATGTATCTATCTATCTATCTATCTATCTATCTATCTAATGGAGGGCAAAGCAAGTTATCACATTTATCAAAGAATTCTGTTTATATAATTGTTGTCATGAGATAAAGTTATAGAGTATCAATACTTCAATTTAAAGTGTATTTTGCAAGATCGTCTGGAAGTCTCTGAGGGTTAAGTTTACAGTCATGCTATTTCATGTACAAAGTCATCCCTGGTCCCTGGCCAGACGTTCTGTTTTAAGACTGTTTACTACACTGTGTTTTCATTCTCTGAATGCAGACCGGCTTGCATTGTATTCTGCCTGCCTCAGCAAAGAAGCTCATTAATTCCCTCCTTTTGTTTTTTTATGTTCAGCAAATTAATAAATGGGGAGAGTGCTGGAAAAAAAAAGATATGAAAATGTATACTTTGCATTATTAAAAAGGCACAGCCTCCAAAGGTTACACAGGGCTATTGTGACACTACAGTGTTTGAAATGTAATTAAGGGGAGGGTGGAAGAGGGGCACAGATAAAACCTCTGTGGCTGGTACCACCTCCCTCTTGTCATCTTTTTCCTTTTTTTTTTCTGGTGCATTCCCTCCTGAAACTTATTTTCTCTGAACTAATTTTGCATGACATATTGCGTTTCTGCATCAGCTATCATGAGGCTACCTGTGAATTAAACAGGGCCTTGATATACAGGCAAATGCGTGGATTACATTTCAGACGTGCAGATACTTCATACTCCCGCCGTGATTTATTAATTCCAGCAAAACAAAACTCACAACATCGCTTACAATTGCATTTGTCTGAGACCAGCACAAGCAAATGGAGGATGGAAGAGTTATAGGGATGCTTTGGAATATGGGAAAGCTGGGAAGATGGATACATGGACAGCTTCTGAGCCTGGCGGTGAATCCGCATATAGGTGGATGAAGTCAGTCAAGTGTCCTTGAATACGCTACATCTTGATATAAATGTTTCATAGCTCATAAATTTATGAGTTAATAAAGGACTTTTGTTTATCACCTCTCTTTACATGATGATAAAATTAGCTGTAAAATATTTCTTCCCTTAGAAGCTGGACCACGCTGAGAAGAGAATTATAAGTATGGATTATTTCTTATGTTATTTTGAAATTAAACAAATGCATTATTATGTTTGTCTTATAAACAATTTAAAAATACTTTTAATAATATACGTTTCATCAATTATTGTCATTATTTCATCAAACAGATTACAGTAGGGTTCGTTTAGTTTAGAGTAGTGGCATCCTGAATGTTGGCTGCGAAATAATGGGGTGTTCTCACTGAGAGTGATTAAATTGCTGGGGTCGCCAAGTCACTGTACTGGTTGCTAGTGGGTGTTCCTACTCGACTGCAGTATCCAACTGTATCGTGAGCGCTAATGTCTGCGCTCCAATTGGAAGGTGCCAAAAGTTGTTGATGGACATTTGCATAAAGATTAATTCTGTTCAACTTTGTCGCATTGTCAATGGTCTCAAAATGAATGACTTTTGGACACTTGCTCATTGTAAATGCCAGTGTGAATACCCCTTAAGTGTGGAGATCAATCCCTAAATGCTAAATAATTGGGTTTGGCCAATAACTGACAATTTATTAGGATTACAGTCCTTTCTTCATCACATTACTCTCATGGAAGGACCCTCTAAACTAAACTTACAGATTGCAAGCATTTTTTTTTTTTTTTTTTTTACAAATGTCTGGATGCTCCAGTATATAAAGTTTTATATTTCCTACTAGTACGAGTAGAGAAAGACATACATACACGTCAAATACTTAATTTACAGATTTTACAATTAAGTAATTCAAATCAAGTAAGTTTATATCTGCAAATGCGACTTCATCAGACTTCAACACTGAAAAAGAATACATTTGGCGGTGAAGCAATTTTCACTGAGAAATTGCTAGTAATTTTTTGTAAAATTACAAAGTATAAAAACTGAAATAGTATTTTCTTGTAAAAATGTACTCCAGTAATCTTTGCTTTATTTACACCTTTGAAAAAAAATTACATTTTACAGCGAAGTAGCATAATAGAATTTCTGTCCTTTCTACATTTTCTCTTTAATTACACACACACACCGTGCACACACAGACAGAGCAGTTTGCAGCCATTTTTTCTGCGGCGCCCGGGGAGCAGTTGGGGGTAAAATCCTGCATGGGCCTCAAATGCCCTAGCCCGGCCCTGGCCTGAAATGCTTAGGCCCTAGCCCGGCCCTTGTCTGACAGCTTATCAGAATTCCTGACTGGAGCCTATGACTGTTTTTTCTCCTCCCCATACTGTTGCAGCCATTAAAATAGTTTGCACGTCCACTGTATTGCGGAGCTGGCGAGTCAGAATCGTCAGCTTCATCTTTGCAGTCGACACTTACTCAGAAAACACTAGTTTATTAATAATTAAAATATTTCCTTGCTAATTTTTCTGACACATTCATAGTGACTAATATTTTTGCCAGTGCTTTGCAGCAAGATTTATGCCTGCACTTGAGCACAAATGACATAGAAATCAGTGGATATTTTTGCATGTGCAGAGACTTACTCCTTTTAACAACATGTAAATGACTATGTTAAACGTCAGTAAAACTGTTATGAGACTATGAAGATGGTACACTCGTCATTTAAATAACTCAAAGAGAAAAGTGATACCAGTCAGAACAATCAATTCGCCACATCTTCATGATTTAGCATCTTTTTTTTTTTTTCAAAATGGATTTCTCTTTCAGCCTCATTAAGTTTAATCACACACAAAAAGGTTTTCAACATCATCCTCACGCTCCATCTTTTCAGTGTAACTCAGGAATCAAGATGCTTAGCATGGTGGCTAAATTAAGATTTCCCTCATGCCAGCATGCCCATCTCTCCAATATAGTAAAGCGACGCCCCCTGCGTTTGCTTGATAAACCTTCCCTTCCCATTAATAACTCTACCTGGTACAAAAGCCAGTGATAATGGACGCCAACCGGGCCAAAAGTTGAGCAAAAAGAGGAATGATTAAGGAACCTTATTAAAAGCATCCTTGTGGAGTGGGGGACACGTGATGGAGAACACATTAAGGGACCTGATTCTTTTCAAAGCGACACCGCGCTTTCCCCCGAACATCGGTGGAGAAAGACGAAGAGGAAAAAAAAACCTGATTAGGCTGACAAGCACTGAGTGATACTGCAAACCTGTTAATAACATGAAAATTAGAAGGGGCTCATGCAAAGAAAAGAGATTAATTTAGCTGGAGTCCATCTTTGCGGCAAATTGCGAAGTTGTGAATATGTTCACAGATAATGAGCCTTCCTACTTGTCAGCTCACTTGTCATTTTCTGTAATTAATGTTAAGGAAGACTCCTTCCTGATGGTTGGTATTACTCATGTACCGGGGAAAATTTCTTCGGAGAAACAATTTACATTTATTATCATCAGTATGTTTGTGTGGTTTATTTCACGGCGGAGTAATTTATTGCAGCACCGTTTCGAGCTCCTTGATTAGTCACTCATCAGACTGAGATGTATTTTTTTTTTCTCCCCTTCTGATGTCTAGGCTGGGGGAAATAAAAGTGTTGTGCCATCACATGGGTGCCTGGGCGGCAATGGCACCTCACGGCTGCCTATTGCCATATCATTTTTTAAAAACACAAACCACAGTAGGGCTTTAGTGAAAAGGCTGATGATTACAAGACTTTTTAGAACATTTCTCCTCTTTTTTTTTTCTTGGATGCCAAACGTATCCATTATTTTACTGTCCTTCTTTACATTTCACCTCTCGGATATACATGCACAATTCCAGAGATTATTATTATTTATGCCCCCCCCCCCCCTCCAGTTTTTGTTAATTCAGTCATACGACATGCTCAGTTTGATGTGCAGTATAGTAGCATTTACTCTTAATGAAACAAATGCTTTGAAGAGCTACAGCTCCACAAAAGATCATCAATATGCAGCTTTTTTTTTTCTTTGCACTGCCAGACAAGATTGGCTGCTCGGTACAGAAATATGCACAGCAATAAAAAAAAATAAAAAAAATACCGCCATGTGTAAACAAGCTATTATTTTTAGGAGCTGAGAGTAACCATGACCTTGACCAGCTCTTTCGTTTGTTTATAAGGTTTTTTTTGTTTGTTTGTTTGTTTGTTTGTTTTCTCCCCAGCCAAGTCAGCCTATTTTATAATTTCAAATGAAAGGTTTCTGATGTGTTCATTCCAGAGGTAACAATAATAGTGTTGAGTTGAACTAACCTTTTGCTCAGTTTGAGGAAACAACATAACTATATATTATGACATAACAATATATTATGACCTCACTAGATATCATATCCACCTTATTAATGTAAGAGCGGGTGCGGCCATTTTAACTTAGATGGAAACGAGGCTTCCGGTGTTTACTCCGGGGCTTCCAGTTATTTTAGTTACAAAAACAATATGTCATGCAACTTGATTTTGCAAACTGGTATTTTTGTTTTCATTTGAATTTATTAGCATAAGTTAATCATAAACACACTGGTTTGTAGTGCAAATAGTTTTACTGCTTACTGCAATTAACCTATAGCGATTAATGAATCTAAAGTCTTGTACGTTCACAGAAAATACCTTACTTCCATGTTGCACGATAATAAGGTGGATATAACTGCAGGTAAACACAATAATATGAAAAATATCAAAATAATATAGAGTAACTTACTTTTTAGACATATTGCACTTTTGTGAAAACATTTCCAAGCCACAACAGAATTAACTGTCGCACGCCGCTGATCAACGTATGTAGTAGCATTCCTGATTGAGTCCTTGCTTAAGAAGATTAATTTGAGTTAATGTTTCAACTCAAAGACAGTCACTTCATTCATGAATCAATCAGTGTTTTGAACGAATCAGTTTAATGAATGAGTCAATGATTCACTCAGAAAGGACAGTTACTTGTTGCCACCTACTGGTGTAATAGTGTAACCTGCAGTATTTTTTTTTTTTACATTTATAGCCCTAATACAGCATAGTTAACAATATAATCCATCCGTAAGCAACTTTTTCATTAAAACAGTATGGACCCATTTGAAACATTCTTCTTTCCCCCTTTAATCCTATGGCTGATATTAAGAGGTCATTTGTACATGGAGAAATGTTTCAATTCTCCTGTGTTTTTTACACAGCTACAGAAATGAAATGAGGGCCTCCAACTCTACCACAACCATAACTCAAACAATATTCATCTGAGACATATATTCAAATCAGCCTCAGCCTGGGCTCTCTGCTTTGCTTTAGCTTTGTGTTGGGGAATTTATAAGCCTACTTCTTAAATGTATTATTCATCAGGGTGCGTAAATAATGCATGCTTGGTTCCATAGTAAATTAACCCTTTACCTTACCTAAGCTATCAGAGTCATTGTTTTGAAAGGCAATTATGTAATTTAATTCATGCTGTAATTAATACTGTAATTAGCTTAAATACTCAGCAACCCAGTGCCACTGCTAAACTGTCTTAATTAAACAGATTGAAAGGTTTATATGTCTGTTTTTCCCCACAATTAGATCTCTGTTGCAGTGAGAGACGCAGTGAGAAAATATGAAATCCACAAACGAGAACTAAGAAGAATGTACAGTAATGTGAAGATTTCTTTGAGGATTATATCCCCCCCCATATTACTTTCTAAATGAGCACCCGCAAGTTCGAAAACAATTAGCTGATTCATCAAAATGAGCATATTCAAATCAGGCTCTCAAATGCTTTCGTGATTCACGCTTAAAGATCCAAAACACAATGGCCCAGAGCGGGCGTATCTCAGCTGCCCTAAGTAAATGCATAGGACCCATGTAGGGAAGTGCACTCTTGTGTTTTATTGTTCTGAGACTGCAGGGAGGCAAGTGGACAGCTAATCCAGGGCTGGAGAGTTTTTATCCCTGCTCTATCTGACAGTGATAGAAAGTGTTTTCCCCAAAGTAGAAAAATAGTCGGAGGTAGATGAAATCGTGAAGTGGTCAGTGAATATTGAGGAAAAATTCAGGCCCACCAGCACATTACACTGCTGAGTGGAGAGCAAAGGGTCGTTTCACGAACAGCAAAGGTGTGGTCACATTAGCAAAACTTATGCGATATTTTGCTAGCAGAGAAGATCCATTGCCCACTATCAATAGTGTAGCGATGCTTGAATCACTGCTTACTTAGAGGCCACTTCCAAATGAATCAGCTTTGTCGTGGTAAATGCATCAAATTTGCGTGTTCAGAGTTTAACGAAAATTAATCTGATGCAAAATCTGTGTGGGGAAACATTTAGTGAAATTCCAGATTGCGCAAATTTCTATTGAGATGATTGCATTTCTCCCATGGAATTTGCCATACAAAGGTAAATGTCACCCTAAGACGACTGTTTGTTTACACATTCTAAGCATTTATTTATATGTTTTTTGAGTTTCCTTGTCTCTGATGGTACTAAAGTGGTGAATGGCTAATATAGTCAGGTTTTTGAAGACAAAAAATTATCTGTTTCCTTTAGCGGGGCTTCTCTTTATGGTGTTGACAATGTGTGGCCCTCCATGAGCAGGTTAACTGTATTTGGTTTGCAGTGATTTTATCAATGTCGTTGGAACATTCATTGAACTAAGTGAGAAATCCATCAAATGGTGACAGCACACTTTAGACTAATGGCTGTTAGGTGATAATTTTTAATATGATTTTTATTTCACTTAATTTCATCTCCTCTAAGCTAAGGTCTCATGTCAGAGGTTTCAATATGGGGGAGATACATTGATGTGTTATAGATGAGCACATCTGCTGTCGAAGAGCAGGACATAAGAAAACACTAACATTGATTTTCCTTTCACCTTGTCACTCTGTTCACAATTCATCTGATTCGGATTCGGAATCTCATTTTGGTTTCATATTGTGGAATATTTCCTCTCAACTAGTTTGTGTGTGTGATTAAATTCCCCCTCTGAGGTATTGCTCCCAGTTAATGTCAGTGTTGCTCTTGACTGAAAGGTTATAGGCATAGTTCACCCAAAAATGAAAATATTGTCATCATTTACTCACCCTCATGGGATTCCAAACCTGAATGACTTCCTTTGTTCTGTAGAACACAAAAATATATATATTTTTAATAATGTGTGGACTGCTCTTTTCCATGAAATAAAGAGCTATAATAAGTAATACTATATTAAAGGCATGTTTAAGAATAAAAACTAATGCAAACGATATTAGCTTCCACACCAACATGCAATAATAATGTTTATTATAACCATGCACTACATATACAGTATGTTTAAGATATGATATGCTGCAGATATGATGTCTTTCAAGTTTTTCTAGGGAGTGTGTTTTTTTTTTTTTTTTTTTTTTTAAAAATAAAAATTTTTT
>NW_015506082.1:400207-408145 GCF_001515645.1 Sinocyclocheilus grahami
TGTGTTTTTTTTTTTTTTTTTTTTTTTTAATAAATGAATATATGTATATATGTGCTTGTGTGTTTCTGTTTGCGCACAGCTTTCCCGGTCAAACAACTAAATCAAAATATCAGGTCGGGTTTATTAAGTTGAGCTGAGTTGCCTTTCTCCGCGTTTCCGCGCAGCACAGCAGTGTAGCGCACATTGATCGGCACATCACAGACAGACAGAGAGCCACAGAAGTGAAGCCCTCCCTCCCAGTAGTGTTTGTTTTGCTGTGGAGGTGAGTGGTGGTGATGAACAAAAGACTAAGCTACCTGTGCCTCGAATTTACAGCTAATTATCCAAAAGACAAAAGGCAATTATAGTTAATTTGTCTTGCTAACATCCATGACTCATGAGAGAGCTACCATGTAAATTAGCTAAAGTTAGCTAAAGCAATAGGAAGTCTAGTAGGTTAGACCAGTGCGCCTTCTTTTACTGCAGAAATGTACATATACAAGCATATATATAATTTCATATAGTCAATCAGTGCGAAGACTGACGTTTTTTCCACCAAAAAGCAGCATGGTTACAAATGTGATATTGATTTTATACAGCAGTTCAATAAACAGTAATTTCATATTAAGACACTTACGTTTTAGACACAATGTTGACTGTTTTTGCTCTATTTCGCCAACAAATACAATTCCAATTTGAGTCTCTGAGCAACATGACGCTGTTTTGAACCGTTTAAATGATTTGTTTCAGTCGCAATGACTCACTTATAACAGTGACTTACTGCCACCTACTGGCAATTTTAATTTCACATTTAAAGTATCTTTTCATTTTTTACAAAATAATTTTTAGTATCAGTATTCAACGTTTTATGTTTAAAATATCAAAACAGTATTAATGCATTTATAGCTGCAGTAAATACATTCATGTCCTGCATTAAACAGTGTGTAAATGCATCTAAATGCCACTTCTAATGCAGCTTCTGTGTTTTCTCTGCATTGCAAAGATTAACTTTGTCAATACTGATTTAATTTGCTTGGTAACAGCCCAAATTACTTATTTTTTAATTGACTGATTCAATTTATGAGTTTGACTGAAAAGATGATCCACACTTTTAGAACAAAAAAGGCTTTATAAAGGTAAAAATTCCCATAAAAGGTAAAAATCTATTTAAACTTATTGGAAAATATAAATTTCTATCACTGCTGTGAACTGATCACCATGCAGAAAATGAAGAATATCAAAACTTTAGGAGTCAGCTGTCCACGGTAGTCTTTAACATATCAGCACAATAACACACTCAGCAAAATATAGTCTAATTATCATTATCAATAAAACCCAAAAAATATTGAGATATATTTTTTTGTCAATATTGCACACCCCTATTATAATTAACATTTTCTTTAGAAAAAAATTCAAATAAATATGAGAAGTGGCCTTTTTTCCGCTTGAGCCCCTGCCCCTCAAAATGTCTGTGCACGTCCCTGATGTGGGCTTTGCTATTGTCATACATTTAGAATAATCATTAAAACTTTATAGCTGTAGTTATCATCCTTGTTGTGAACGGGCTTTGAGTATTATACACTGAATGAAGTCTTTAGAAGCCATACAGTATTTGTGGGTGAGTAACAAACCAAAATGTTCCCACGTTATTAACTGAATATATTGATAACTGCACCAGAGCTCAATGGCACTTTCATGAGAGTTCATAAAAAGACGTAGTGATGTTCAATCTGTGAATGAATCATTCTTGAATAGGTCAAATCTTTTCAGTGAATCAGTCCATCCAGTTCTCGAAACCCCACCTAAATGATTAATTCTTATTCATTGGACATATTTGTTTCTTAAATTCTGAGTCAATAATCTGTCAACATCAGTTCATAATACATATTTAGGTTATAGGTTAACCTATATAGGTTAAATAACATGAATAACGTAAAAGTCATAGACCAATTTCATACTATCATACTAAGAAAAGATGGTTTGGAATTACATAAGGGTAAATAAATGAATTTTGGGTGAGCATTAAGAGTCTTTTCTAATATGCATTTATTCTCCTGAGATGTTTTGGAGTACGAGACCCATAAAGCCTCACCTCTGACCATTAGCGCTCCAGGGGACGTCCTAGTTATCTGGGCATTCTCATCTGTTCAGCTGTGTAGGAGCTCTCATCTGTGAGCAATCTTCATCTCGCAGCAACCTCTCCACACAATATCCCTTAGTAATAGTACATGATCATTCCTTTTGTGCTCTAATGATCATTCCAAACGTATCATTTTTTTTTGTACAGAAAATGAGAATTATCCTTAAAACGTAATGTAGCTGTTTTTAATGGAGCTTTCTAGTTTCATCCCCCCTCCATCAGTAAATATAGATGATGGATCTGATTAATCCCATTTCTTTCACTGCCAGGAATATATTGAATGGTGTTTTCAGTTAAAAGGGGATTCATTTTGATTACAATAAAATGTGATTTTGTAATAGTTTAAATGTAACCGTGGCCCCACTACTCTATAATTATTCTGAGTTTGATTCAGTTTTTGTACCAAACTAATTTTCTCACTTGCTTCAGAAATTTCCCCATCTCCACTCTCACAGCACGTATCTCCAGAAACAATCTATCGCCCAGCAGAAATTGCCTGAAACATAAAGAAACAAGTGGAACGGAAATTCATTTCGCGTAACAGGATTATCGGCCCCTGTGTCTCTTATCTCCTCCTGCCTGATTATAAGAAGAAAAAAAAGGAAATGATAATTTCACAATTAATGGCAAAAGATCCTGGACTCTCGCTCGGCAGCCATTAGATGAAACGTTTTGGAGAAATACTTCTCCATATTTCTTGACTTCAGGTTTAAATTGTCTTGACCCTGGCTGTATTAATGGATAGGCTAATAGCCAGTGAGAATACTTAATTTATGCCAGGGTGAATTAAGAAGAGGTAATGGATTTTGCTTCTTAAAAAAACGGCCAGAGTGAGGCTTTTCCATGGTGCTTATCAAGGAAATCAAATTATCATATCTCTCTGAGTGGCTCTTTTGAAGCCATTTTTCACATTATCTTTGGAGAATAGTTTTGACACTCCTAACACGAGGCTGGCTTTATTGTGGCTTGCTAGAACATTCAGTGACAAAAGCCGGTAATGATTTTCTAACTTTGAATGAGCGCTTTGGCATTTACTATCACGCCAGGGACCATGAAGGCAAATAACCTGGATGACAAAGATCCTATTAAAAGTCTTAGATTGGAATCGTGTAATAAGTCTGAAGTTTTGTGTAGAGAAATTAAATATTCTATTCAAAAGCTTCTTATGTATGCCTTAACTTAAACACACAATGAAGTCAGTGGGACTTTGCACAAGCTCAAGTGAGTGTGTATACACACACACACACAGTCAGACAATGCTATACTTTTCGGTGGGACTTCTGATTGTTTTGCTCAGAAGTTTATTATAACATACATTTTCAGTTGCGTAGATGATGGCAAAAGGAAGTAGTTATTGCAAGGGATGTAGGGTGAAAATATGACAACAATATACAATAATCCATTCCAATTTAACAGCTTCCTTTCTCATATTCCAGCAGTCTTTTTTTTTCTGGACCAGGTAGCTGCACAAGCTTGGCGGGTGACAGTGTAATGAGAAATATGATAATTTCCAAGCGCATTAATTTCATGTCCTGTGGGTTTTGCAAGATCACTTGTTATTCTCAACAAATTAAATCACCATTTTCCCTAGTATCACCCAGTGTACACCTATATATTCTGGCGTTAAAATTAATTGTGTATATACAATTTTACTGCATGTTATATTCAGTGGAGCCCAAAAGTATGAGGTCAGATAAAAAAAAAAAAAAGTAGAATGTTTAATTTGTTTATTTTTTCCCTTTTTTGAATATATATATATATATATACACACACATACACACACTGGTCCAAAGTTGGAATAATTTTGGAATGTTTTTGAAAAGTCTTTATGCTCACTGTATTTATTTGATTAAAAATACAATAAAAACAGTAATAATATGAAATATTATTACTATTTAAAATCACTTTTTTTAACTTTGTATAAATATATTTGTAAATGTATCTGAAAATATATATTTTCTTTTTTGCTGTATGGGATTAATTTCAAAATGCATGGCACGGTATACATTTATTTACGTTTCTGGTGTCAAAAATGTACATAAGCAGCATCATTATGGGAGTCTTGCCTGTAGCCTGATCTTAATGACATTGTAGTTTGCACCTCACACAAAAAGCTATGCGACGAATGATTCCACAATCCATTTATCCATCTGTTGATTTCTCCCTCTGTGAAAAGAGGGCCACCTTCAGTGTGATCAATGTCAGTTTTCTTTTCGCTACCTCTCTTCAAATCCCACATGGTCACATGACCTTGGACACTGATAATCGCCATGCCGACCTTGCCTGTGTTGCCATGTCCACCGGTTGAGCTGAACAGGCTGCCAGCTGAACTTATCCCCGGGGCTAACACACACACACACACACACACACACACACACACACTTACCCCACATTCTCACACAACCCCTGCTGCAGCATGGCTAAATGTAGGGAGTCTGTTAGTCTGTGTTATTGAAGTCAATTTGTAGCCTTATTGTAAATAAAATTGGAGGTTATGGAAGATGAAGAGACATGTATACAGTATAAATTGTGTGTGTATATACATGTATGCATGTATATATACATATATATAATCAATTTACATATGAATCAAAAATATATATGAATAAAGAAAAATAGTAAAGTTTGAAATAATTGGTATCAATCATTTTTTATATACTATATGTTATGAAGGTTTCCTTGGTAGAGCCACAAGTATAACCTAGTTCTTTTTTGTACACTGGAGAAAACAAAAAACATTACTTTTTTTGTAAAGAATTTTCACTCAGAAACTGCTCTTAAATTTCAAAAATAATTACAAAGAAATGACAAGTGACACTTTGAATTAAGTGTGACATTTTGAAGACTGGAAACAGTATTTTATTGTAAAAATCTAATCCAATAATCTTTTTTACTTACTGCTTTACAAATATTTATTACAGTGTACTTTTGTAAGAAAAAAATTAAATGTACACAAAAATAAAAGAAAAATCCTTTCTTCTGCTTAAAATTCACTTCAAATCACCAGTGATATTATACCACTTGGACTTTATGTTTTTGTCAAAGTGATTTGGATCTTCTGGTATGCATCCTAATATGACATTTCTCTTCTTGCTCACAGCAGCTCAAGAACACTCTCTGACTGAGTATGAATGGAATGCCCATCATAAAACAGTGTTGCACAGATGAACTGACATCATTCAAGTCTACCTTCTAGTAAATTATGGAATTCCGATAAGTAAATGTGAGAAACAACCAATATTTCTCTAAATGTCCACATTTAAATGTCTAATGGATATTAATTATTGAAGAACCAGCACTGACGAATCCTCTCCCATTATCATGAATAAAGCTGTTAACACTGGAATTTTTCTAATTGGTGTCAGATTTTTAGGTATATCAGAATCTCTACATTTTGACACATTTATGCTGTTACTCGGTCTATACCGTCATGCCACCCAACCTTAGAGCCAGGAACTGCTGTACGGACTCAGCAAGCCATGAACGCTTTGTGAAAAATGCTCTTCTTGGCCAGAATGCACGAGTGCAGACCCGAGGTAGCCTGTACTCAAACCCTGCCTTTATCACATTACCAATTACGCATTATAAATAGAGCCCGCCTCGCTTTGTTTCCAAGGCTTACTCCATCACGCCATGCAGTCATCACTCAATCTGAAGTAGGGAGTCTTTTAGTCTGTGTTATTGAAGTCAATTTGTAGCCTTATTGTAAATAAAATTGGAGGTTATGGAAGAAGAGACATGTATACAGTATAAATTGTGTGTGTATATACATGTATGCATGTATATATACATATATATAATCAATTTACATATGAATCAAAAATATATATGAATAAAGAAAAATAGTAAAGTTTGAAATAATTGGTATCAATCATTTTTTATATACTATATGTTATGAAGGTTTCCTTGGTAGAGCCACAAGTATAACCTAGTTCTTTTTTGTACACTGGAGAAAACAAAAAACATTACTTTTTTTGTAAAGAATTTTCACTCAGAAACTGCTCTTAAATTTCAAAAATAATTACAAAGAAATGACAAGTGACACTTTGAATTAAGTGTGACATTTTGAAGACTGGAAACAGTATTTTATTGTAAAAATCTAATCCAATAATCTTTTTTACTTACTGCTTTACAAATATTTATTACAGTGTACTTTTGTAAGAAAAAAATTAAATGTACACAAAAATAAAAGAAAAATCCTTTCTTCTGCTTAAAATTCACTTCAAATCACCAGTGATATTATACCACTTGGACTTTATGTTTTTGTCAAAGTGATTTGGATCTTCTGGTATGCATCCTAATATGACATTTCTCTTCTTGCTCACAGCAGCTCAAGAACACTCTCTGACTGAGTATGAATGGAATGCCCATCATAAAACAGTGTTGCACAGATGAACTGACATCATTCAAGTCTACCTTCTAGTAAATTATGGAATTCCGATAAGTAAATGTGAGAAACAACCAATATTTCTCTAAATGTCCACATTTAAATGTCTAATGGATATTAATTATTGAAGAACCAGCACTGACGAATCCTCTCCCATTATCATGAATAAAGCTGTTAACACTGGAATTTTTCTAATTGGTGTCAGATTTTTAGGTATATCAGAATCTCTACATTTTGACACATTTATGCTGTTTCTCGGTCTATACCGTCATGCCACCCAACCTTAGAGCCAGGAACTGCTGTACGGACTCAGCAAGCCATGAACGCTTTGTGAAAAATGCTCTTCTTGGCCAGAATGCACGAGTGCAGACCCGAGGTAGCCTGTACTCAAACCCTGCCTTTATCACATTACCAATTACGCATTATAAATAGAGCCCGCCTCGCTTTGTTTCCAAGGCTTACTCCATCACGCCATGCAGTCATCACTCAATCTGAAGCCCACACGGCTTCAACCTGCCCTACTTGCACGCAGTCACTCAGCGTTTCCCCCCTCCTGAAAAGACGCATGCTTCATTATGCTTGGCAGTAATGGCACCAACATTTGATCCCGGAAATCCCCGGCTGGCCAGAGAGAAAGCTGTTCACAAAAGCGATCAGACCTGATTTCTGCCAAGTCATGCTGTAAATACCTGCTGTTTAGCTGTGAAGAGGAAAGGGCCTCGTTTTGGCAAGACAGCAAGGTCTATCCTTTAGTAACTTGACAGACATCATGATTTTGGCACTTGGTGAGTTGGCAAATCAACGTCAAATAAAACTCTTATAAATATATGTTTATTTTTTAAGATATCAAAATAAGAGTTTTGTCTTTAAATATGTTTTAAAATCGAATGTATTCCTGTGATGCAAAGCTGAATTTTCAGCATCATTTCTCCAGTCTTCAGTGTCACATGATCTTTCAGAAATCATTCTAATATGCTGATTTGGTGCTCAAGAAACATTTCTTATTATTATCAATATTGAAAACAGTTGTGCTGCTTAATATTTCTGTGGAAACATTGATACATTTTTGCTCAGAGGAACAGCATTAGAAATATGGAATATTAAAATTAGAAAAAACATTTTAAAATACTTTACTGTCACTTTTGAGTAATTTAATGCATCCTTGCTAAATAAATAAATACATAAATGAATAAATACATTCTAACTTCCCCCCATTTGGAATGGCATTGTTACTAAATTAATTAAATATTACATAAAAAAAAAGAAAGAAAGAAAGAAAGAAAGAAAAGAAAGAAAAGAAAGAAAGAAAATTATAACTATAAAATAGACAGTTCAACCAAAAATGAAAATTCTCATGTCGTTCCATACTTTTTTTTTTTTTTTTTTTTGAGCTTTACGGAACGTTTTAAAACATTTTTAAAAAAGTTTTTTT